>NC_079191.1:425659636-425807136 GCF_029499605.1 Hyla sarda
CCCGCTCCCTAGGGCGCGCGCGCGCCGGGTCTCTGCGATTTAAAGGGCCACTGCGCCGCTGATTGGCGCAGTGGTTCCAATTAGTGTGTTCACCTGTGCACTCCCTATTTATACCTCACTTCCCCTTCACTCCCTCGCCGGATCTTGTTGCCATTGTGCCAGTGAAAGCGTTTCCTTGTGTGTTCCTAGCCTGTGTTCCAGACCTCCTGCCGTTGCCCCCGACTACGATCCTTGCTGCCTGCCCCGACCTTCTGCTACGTCCGACCTTGCTTCTGTCTACTCCCTTGTACCGCGCCTATCTTCAGCAGTCAGAGAGGTTGAGCCGTTGCTAGTGGATACGACCTGGTCACTACCGCCGCAGCAAGACCATCCCGCTTTGCGGCGGGCTCTGGTGAAAACCAGTAGTGACTTAGAACCGATCCACTAGCACGGTCCACGCCAATCCCTCTCTGGCACAGAGGATCCACTACCTGCCAGCCGGCATCGTGACAGTAGATCCGGCCATGGATCCCGCTGAAGTTCCTCTGCCAGTTGTCGCCGACCTCACCACGGTGGTCGCCCAGCAGTCACAACAGATAGCGCAACAAGGCCAACAGCTGTCTCAACTGACCGTGATGCTACAGCAGCTACTACCACAGCTTCAGCAATCATCTCCTCCGCCAGCTCCTGCACCTCCTCCGCAGCGAGTGGCCGCTTCTGGTCTACGACTATCCTTGCCGGATAAATTTGATGGGGACTCTAAATTCTGCCGTGGCTTTCTTTCCCAATGTTCCCTGCACTTGGAGATGATGTCGGACCAGTTTCCTACTGAAAGGTCTAAGGTGGCTTTCGTAGTCAGCCTTCTGTCTGGAAAAGCTCTGTCATGGGCCACACCGCTCTGGGACCGCAATGACCCCGTCACTGCCTCTATACACTCCTTCTTCTCGGAAATTCGAAGTGTCTTTGAGGAACCTGCCTGAGCCTCTTCTGCTGAGACTGCCCTGTTGAACCTGGTCCAGGGTAATTCCTCCGTTGGCGAGTACGCCGTACAATTCCGTACTCTTGCTTCAGAATTATCCTGGAATAATGAGGCCCTCTGCGCGACCTTTAAAAAAGGCCTATCCAGCAACATTAAAGATGTTCTGGCCGCACGAGAAATCCCTGCTAACCTACATGAACTCATCCATCTTGCCACTCGCATTGACATGCGTTTTTCCGAAAGGCGTCAGGAGCTCCGCCAGGATATGGACTTTGTTCGCACAAGGCGTTTTTTCTCCCCGGCTCCTCTCTCCTCTGGTCCCCTGCAATCCGTTCCTGTGCCTCCCGCCGTGGAGGCTATGCAGGTCGACCGGTCTCGCCTGACACCTCAAGAGAGGACACGACGCCGCATGGAGAATCTCTGCCTGTACTGTGCCAGTACCGAACACTTCCTGAAGGATTGTCCTATCCGTCCTCCCCGCCTGGAAAGACGTACGCTGACTCCGCACAAAGGTGAGACAGTCCTTGATGTCTACGCTGCTTCTCCACGTCTTACTGTGCCTGTGCGGATATCTGCCTCTGCCTTCTCCTTCTCTACTATGGCCTTCTTGGATTCCGGATCTGCAGGAAATTTTATTTTGGCCTCTCTCGTCAACAGGTTCAACATCCCAGTGACCAGTCTCGCCAGACCCCTCTACATCAATTGTGTAAACAATGAAAGATTGGACTGTACCATACGTTTCCGCACGGAGCCCCTTCTAATGTGCATCGGACCTCATCACGAGAAGATTGAATTTTTGGTCCTCCCCAATTGCACTTCCGAAATCCTCCTTGGACTACCCTGGCTTCAACTCCATTCCCCAACCCTGGATTGGTCCACTGGGGAGATCAAGAGTTGGGGGCCCTCTTGTTTCAAGGACTGCCTAAAACCGGTTCCCAGTACCCCTTGCCGTGACTCTGTGGTTCCCCCTGTAACCGGTCTCCCTAAGGCCTATATGGACTTTGCGGATGTTTTTTGCAAAAAACAAGCTGAGACTCTACCTCCTCACAGGCCTTATGATTGTCCTATTGACCTCCTCCCGGGCACTACTCCACCCCGGGGCAGAATCTATCCTCTGTCCGCCCCAGAGACTCTTGCTATGTCGGAGTACATCCAGGAAAATTTAAAAAAAGGCTTTATCCGTAAATCCTCCTCTCCTGCCGGAGCCGGATTTTTCTTTGTGTCCAAAAAAGATGGCTCTCTACGTCCTTGCATTGACTACCGCGGTCTTAATAAAATCACGGTAAAGAACCGCTACCCCCTACCCCTCATCTCTGAACTCTTTGATCGCCTCCAAGGTGCCCACATCTTTACCAAACTGGACTTAAGAGGTGCTTATAATCTCATCCGCATCAGAGAGGGGGATGAATGGAAAACAGCATTTAACACTAGAGATGGACACTTTGAGTATCTGGTCATGCCCTTTGGCCTGTGCAACGCCCCTGCCGTCTTCCAAGACTTTGTTAATGAAATTTTTCGTGATCTCTTATACTCCTGTGTTGTTGTATATCTGGACGATATCCTGATTTTTTCTGCCAATCTAGAAGAACACCGCCAGCATGTCCGTATGGTTCTTCAGAGACTTCGTGACAATCAACTTTATGCCAAGATAGAGAAATGTCTGTTTGAATGCCAATCTCTTCCTTTCCTAGGATACTTGGTCTCTGGCCAGGGACTACAAATGGATCCAGACAAACTCTCTGCCGTCTTAGATTGGCCACGCCCCTCCGGACTCCGTGCTATCCAACGTTTTTTGGGGTTCGCCAATTATTACAGGCAATTTATTCCACATTTTTCTACCGTTGTGGCCCCTATCGTGGCTTTAACCAAAAAAAATGCCAATCCCAAGTCTTGGCCTCCTCAAGCGGAAGACGCCTTTAAACGGCTCAAGTCTGCCTTTTCTTCGGCTCCCGTGCTCTCCAGACCTGACCCATCTAAACCCTTCCTATTGGAGGTTGATGCCTCCTCTGTAGGAGCTGGAGCGGTCCTTCTACAAAAAAATTCTTCCGGGCATGCTGTTACTTGTGGTTTTTTTTCTAGGACCTTCTCTCCGGCGGAGAGGAACTACTCCATCGGGGATCGAGAGCTTCTAGCCATTAAATTAGCACTTGAGGAATGGAGGCATCTGCTGGAGGGATCAAGATTTCCAGTTATTATTTACACCGATCACAAGAACCTCTCCTATCTCCAGTCTGCCCAACGGCTGAATCCTCGCCAGGCCAGGTGGTCTCTGTTCTTTGCCCGATTTAATTTTGAAATTCACTTTCGGCCTGCCGATAAGAACATTAGGGCCGATGCTCTCTCTCGTTCCTCGGATGCCTCGGAAGTTGAACTCTCTCCGCAACACATCATTCCTCCTGACTGCCTGATTTCCACTTCTCCAGCCTCCATCAGGCAAACTCCTCCAGGAAAGACCTTCGTCTCTCCACGCCAACGCCTCGGAATCCTCAAATGGGGTCACTCCTCCCATCTCGCAGGTCATGCAGGCATCAAGAAATCTGTGCAACTCATCTCTCGCTTCTATTGGTGGCCGACTCTGGAGACGGATGTCGTGGACTTTGTGCGAGCCTGCACTGTCTGTGCCCGGGATAAGACTCCTCGCCAGAAGCCCGCTGGTTTTCTTCATCCTCTGCCTGTCCCCGAACAGCCTTGGTCTCTGATTGGTATGGATTTTATTACAGACCTACCCCCATCCCGTGGCAACACTGTTGTTTGGGTGGTCGTTGATCGATTCTCCAAGATGGCACATTTCATCCCTCTTCCTGGTCTTCCTTCAGCGCCTCAGTTGGCTAAACAATTTTTTGTACACATTTTTCGTCTTCACGGGTTGCCCACACAGATAGTCTCAGATAGAGGCGTCCAATTTGTGTCAAAATTCTGGAGGGCTCTCTGTAAACAACTCAAGATTAAATTAAACTTTTCTTCTGCATATCATCCTCAATCCAATGGACAAGTAGAAAGAATTAACCAGGTCTTGGGTGATTATTTACGACATTTTGTTTCCTCCCGCCAGGATGATTGGGCAGATCTTCTACCATGGGCCGAATTCTCGTATAACTTTAGAGTCTCTGAATCTTCCTCCAAATCCCCATTTTTCGTGGTGTACGGCCGTCACCCTCTTCCCCCCCTCCCTACTCCCTTGCCCTCTGGTTTGCCCGCTGTAGATGAAGTGACTCGTGATCTTTCCACCATATGGAAAGAGACCCAAGATTCTCTTTTACAGGCTTCATCTCGCATGAAAAAGTTTGCCGATAAGAAAAGAAGAGCTCCCCCCATTTTTGCTCCCGGAGACAAGGTATGGCTCTCCGCTAAATATGTCCGCTTTCGTGTCCCCAGTTACAAACTGGGTCCACGCTATCTTGGTCCTTTCAAAGTCTTGTGCCAAATTAATCCTGTCTCTTACAAACTTCTTCTTCCTCCTTCTCTCCGTATTCCTAATGTCTTTCATGTCTCTCTTCTTAAACCACTCATCATCAACCGTTTCTCTCCCAAATTAGTTTCTCCCACTCCTGTCTCCGGTTCTTCTGACGTCTTCTCAGTGAAAGAGATACTGGCCTCCAAGACGGTCAGAGGAAAAAGGTTCTTTTTGGTGGATTGGGAGGGCTGTGGACCTGAAGAGAGATCCTGGGAACCTGAGGACAACATCCTAGACAAAAGTCTGCTCCTCAGGTTCTCAGGCTCTAAGAAGAGGGGGAGACCCAAGGGGGGGGGTACTGTTACGCCGAGCGCTCCGGGTCCCCGCTCCTCCCCGGAGCGCTCGCTTCTCTCTCGCTACCGCAGCGCTCCGGGCAGCTCCACTGACCCGGTGCGCTGCGATACCGTCTCCAGCCGGGATGCGATTCGCGATGCGGGTAGCGCCCGCTCGCGATGCGCATCCCGGCTCCCGTACCTGACTCGCTCTCCGTCTGTCCTGTCCCGGCGCGCGCGGCCCCGCTCCCTAGGGCGCGCGCGCGCCGGGTCTCTGCGATTTAAAGGGCCACTGCGCCGCTGATTGGCGCAGTGGTTCCAATTAGTGTGTTCACCTGTGCACTCCCTATTTATACCTCACTTCCCCTTCACTCCCTCGCCGGATCTTGTTGCCATTGTGCCAGTGAAAGCGTTTCCTTG
Organism: Hyla sarda; assembly: GCF_029499605.1. NCBI lineage: Eukaryota > Metazoa > Chordata > Amphibia > Anura > Hylidae > Hyla > Hyla sarda. The sequence continues at coordinate 425,664,741 of NC_079191.1, forward strand.
TGTGTTCCTAGCCTGTGTTCCAGACCTCCTGCCGTTGCCCCCGACTACGATCCTTGCTGCCTGCCCCGACCTTCTGCTACGTCCGACCTTGCTTCTGTCTACTCCCTTGTACCGCGCCTATCTTCAGCAGTCAGAGAGGTTGAGCCGTTGCTAGTGGATACGACCTGGTCACTACCGCCGCAGCAAGACCATCCCGCTTTGCGGCGGGCTCTGGTGAAAACCAGTAGTGACTTAGAACCGATCCACTAGCACGGTCCACGCCAATCCCTCTCTGGCACAGAGGATCCACTACCTGCCAGCCGGCATCGTGACACATGCTTCTGCAAATAAGGGGATCACTTTATGTGCTATTGCTGTGCCGAAGCGCTATTTCTCTTTTATAGACTATGTTACAATGTAATTCGTCCCAAACAAAACATGCCCTCATATGACCCTATAGGTGGAAAATTAAAAACGTTTAAATTGGTGAGGAGGGAAAAATGAAAATTGGCCACGTCATGATGATATATCTCGAGGCTTTATTGTTAATGCCATGTTTTATGGGTGGTGGGGATGTGGCCTTCTGTGCCCGCAGATCAGGACAATGACTGTGTCTCGGCACACCTGCAGCATTGTGTTCCCTTGTTTGTAAAGGCCACAGGCACAATGACTTGTACGTACACGGCCCCTCCACTTTACAGATTGGCAGGAGTCCTGGACATTCATTAGTAAAGATGATTTATTAAAGGCATTCGGGCCAACATCTCATTTCATGTCCTACTGATCCAGTTTCCATCTTCTGAGGTCTCCCTGTTGAATCAGGTTGTGGCTTTCCTGTTCTTCTCCTTGCGCTGAACCTTGGCTTCATTCCTAAGCCCCATCTCATCCTCTTTGCCTGCCTCAACCTGACCGCTCTTCAGGTGACGACCTCAAGTTGTATTTCTGACCTCACCATTACCACTGCCGCCAATCTTTGACTGTTATGGAGACCAAGACCTAGGGAATTTCCACCATCAAGGTCCACATCTGCTTTTCAGTGTTCAGCCAGAGAACCAAGGGACCACTTTGACTCCGCATCCCGGTCTAGTAGGGATCAAACAGATTACAGCTTGGAAAATCCATCTCTCTGGTACGTGACGGTAACAAAAGGCCATCAACTATATCCACCAGATGGGGGATCTTGGGTACTTCGGATGAGAACATGTGCAGCAGAGCATGAGGAGCAGTGTTAGACAAAACATAGATATCCAAACTTATTCTGTGAGAATTTGTCCTTATATTAGGGACACATGAGCTTTGGGATCAAACTGCACTCATTGACAAAAATAATGCACCCAGATGGAAATGTCAGGTTGCTGTAAGACTCGGCATGGAGTTATGGCAGATATGTAAATGATTACAGGTGTGGTCTGGTAAGACACCATAAAATGGCTTTGAGAGGCAACTTTTGGGTAGTGTTGATTGCTAGACAAGACTGTACGACTCGATGGAAGACATTTTGTCCAGTTGACAGACTATGAGACTGAGAGAAGCAGGATGGTCATTTTGACAAACTATCTACCATCTAGGCCAGTCTGACCAAGATGTTAGGAGGTGTTGAGAGCAGTGATCACGAGGGCACACACAGGTTCCACATTTTCCTTGTCCACTATCCAGACACTGGTGGCCCATTCATTACACATCTGTCTCTTGTACTATTCTGCATTGTATGGCAGTATTTAAAATGTTATTCTATAACACATACACATATGACATCACTAAGAAAGCCATCTATCTGAAACTAATCTGAAACAAAATCTTTCTAAAACAGAACTTCTTGTATTTCCTCCATCGACTGATACTGTACCTAACCCTGACATTTCCATCTCGGTATGTGGTACTACCATAACTCCCGGGCAGCAGGCTCGCTGTCTTGGAGTTATACTAGACTCTGATCTATCTTTCACTCCCCATATTCAGTCCCTTTCACGTTCTTGTCACCTGCACCTCAAAAACATCTCCAGAACCCACGGTTCCTCACTATTGAAACAGCTAAAACTCTCATTATTGCTTTGATTCACTCCCGCCTCGACTACTGTAACTTTTTACTAATAGGCCTTTCTTGCTCTAAACTCTCTCCTCTCCAGTCCATCCTCAATACCACAGCCAGACTCATCTTCCTCTCCAGCCGCTACACCGACGCCTCCTCCCTGTATCACTCATTACAGCGATGCCTCCTCCCCGTATTACTCATTACGCCGATGCCTCCTCCCCGTATCACTCATTACGCCGATGCCTCCTCCCCGTATCACTCATTACACCGATGCCTCCTCCCTGTATACCTCATTACACTGATGCCTCCTCCCTGTATCAGTCATTACACAGATGCCTCCTCCCAGTATCCCTCATTACACCGATGCCTCCTCCCTGTATCCCTCATTACACCGATGCCTCCTCCCTGTATCCCTCATTACACTGATGCCTCCTCCCTGTATCAGTCATTACACAGATGCCTCCTCCCAGTATCCCTCATTACACCGATGCCTCCTCCCTGTATCCCTCATTACACCGATGCCTCCTCCCTGTATCCCTCATTACACTGATGCCTCCTCCCTGTATCACTCATTACACTGATACCTCCTCCCTGTATGAGTCACTGCACTGGTTACCCATTCAGTCCAGAATACAGTACAAACTCCTCACTCTCACACACAAAGTTCTCCCCAGTGCTGCACCTCCCTACATCTCCTCTCTCCTCTTGGTCTACCATTATACACTTTCTCTCCGCTCTGCTAATGATCTCACATTAATGTGTTGGCCCAGTATGGGAGGTGCTCCAGGAACTGTCATTGGGCCCCAGTGGCCACTTTGGTCATCCGTCCTCCAGGACTGGGCGTCGAGGATGCCTGTATTTAAGAGGGGGAGTTTGTGGTGGCCCAGTACGGGAGGTGTTACCCCCATATCATTGCTTCCCTGTGCGGCAGCCCCCTTCAGTGTCCTCTGGGCTCCCTTGTACTTGTTTCCCCCTGTACATATGTCCAACATTGTAATGTATTATAAAATGTCTTGTTGCTTTAAGAGTTGTACCATGTGATTTGTCATGTGATTGTTACCCAGGAGGTATCAGTGACCAGGTGACCCCAAGAGTGACCTATGGGCTCCCTGCTAGTCTCCACCATATAAGCCCTGGGTGGAGCTAGCTCACTCTCTTTTGGAGATAAGTCTTTGCTGAGGTCAGTCATGCCTAGTGTGTCAAGTCTTGCAGCCACCATCAATTCAAGTAAACTACAGTCATAGCTTTGTCAGTCTTCAGTCAAGTCAGTCTCTGTCATCTGTCAAGTCAGCATGACCTGCATTACATTGTCCAGTCCTACTACAAGTTCCAGCAAGCCCTTAAGGTCTCTGAGTCACTGGTCACCTTATTGGGCCCTGGCTGAACTGTATAGACTTTACCATCTGTCTACCCTCAGTAAAGCTACCGTTGTCCACAACTTGGCGTTGGAGTCTTTATTGCCCCCGTGCCTAGCCCAGGATCCAGCGGTATACCTTCAGTTGGTATCAAGGAGAAACCATGCCCTGGCGTCACGACTACAAGGGTTTTTTTGCCATCTGCCCCTAAGGTAACAACATCTGCCCTCATCACAACCCTCTACCACACTAACATCTTCTATAATCCGAACCTCTCACTCCTGTCTCCAAGACTTAACTTGTGAGGCATCAGTTCTCCGGGATGCGATACCTCGATCCCTCAGACTTAACCCCACATCCACAGTTTTATATGTGCCCTAAAGACACATCTCATCATACAGGCCTATAACATTCCCTAATTGGCTTCCACTACTACCAATTTGCCTCTTTTGAGACCTCTAGGTCTTGGAGATATCAAAAGCTCCATATTCGTCAGTCTCCCCTTACTCTCTATGCACTTTAGACATTCAGCGATTAGCTGGTGACTGGTTCACCCTCCTGTATGTAACCTTTCCTATATACAAAATATGGCCGGACCATTGTATCAGCCCCATTCCTCGTAGTCTGTAAGCTCTCGTGAGCAGGGCCCTCACTCCTCCTGTTTGAATATTTACTGTGTAATATCTGATATTTGTTCTTATTTGTATCCTCACAGTTGTAATGCGGATCTGTTGACGCTATATAAATAACATTATTATTATTATTAGTGTTGAGCACGAATATTAATAATGCCAATTTTTTTCGCGAATATCGGCAATTCGCGATTTCGCAAATATTTAGAATATAGTGCTATATACAGTATTTGTAATGACGAATATTTGTATTTTTTTTGTTTTTCTTCACATGCAAATTTTTATGCAAATTTTTTGCGAATTTTCCATGTGAAATTTTTTTGCATACAAAAAAAAAAGTGAATGAACATGGCCAATATGCGAATTTCGCCAACATAGTCAATATATTCGTGAAATATCGCAAATTTTAATATGGCCCCTGCTGCTCATCACAAATTATTACTACCATTGGTGAGAAATAAGTACAGTTTTATGAAAATGGCATGGCAGGTAAGGAAGATAAAAAAACGTAAGTGCTAGAAGAGTCAGGATGACATATATAACAATCCATTAGTCATTATTAAAACAATAATTCACAAATCTGTTCTTTACCACTTAAAAGGGTATTCCAGCTTTATACATCTTATCCCTTATCCAAAGGATAGGAGATAAGATGTATAATCACAGGGGTCCCGCCGCTGGGGACCCCCGCGATCCCGTGCAGCCCTGGCATCCTGAGCCGGACGCTGCCTCCAAGATGGGGAACCCCTAGTGACATCACGCCCCCGACATTCATGTCTATGGGAGGGGACGTGCCGGCCAAGTCCCAACGGGGGGACCCCTGCAATCATATATCTTATCCTCTATCCTTTGGATAGGGGATAAGATGTAAGAAGCCGAAATACCCCTTTAAGATAGTGACCCCTTTTCCCTGACCTCCCATTACGGGATGATTCACATATGACTTCATACATCAAAGTAGTTTTCCTTGTATTTTGTTTGTAATATTCCAGTGAATCCCACAACAGATGTGATAAATTGGTTTGATAAATACACACAATGCCGGGCGCCTTATTTGTCTTTTGAAGTTTACGACTATGGTTTCTGCTCCTTTGCAGAATTCTAGAATTCCAGGTTCCAGTTCCAAGAACAAGGTTCTCTACTTATCTCCTTCTCCATCGGCCTAGATTATACATGAGAAGAAGAAGTATGCAGAGGAGAGCCATAAAGTCAAAACTTGCACATGTCAGGACACTAAACCTGTCACATGTGACTAGGGTTGCCAATTTACCGGGACAGACGGTATTTTAGTCACCCTGACGGTATTTTTAAATTAAAAATACCGGCAATGCAATGGCCAGTATTTATCCAACCAATACTTCCACTCCCGGAATGTTGCACCATAACCTATACAAGTGTTTCCCAACCATAGCACCTCCAGCTGTTGTAAAACTACAACTCTCAGCATGCCTGGAAAGTCGTTGGCTGTCCGGGCATGCTGGGAGTTGTAGTTTTGCAACAGCTGGAGGCACCCATGGTTGGGAAACACTGACCTATACTATATCATACTATATAGTCCAACATGCGGGGAGTTGTAGTTTTGCAACAGCTGGAGGCACCCATGGTTGGGAAACACTGACCTATACTATATAATACTTTATAGTCCAACATGGTGGGAGTTGTAGTTTTGCAACAGCTGGAGGCATCCCTGGTTGGGAAACACTGACCTATACTATATAATACTATATAGTCCAACATGCTGGGAGTTGTAGTTTTGCAACAGCTGGAGGCCCCCCTGGTTGGGAAACACTGACCTATACTGTATAATACTATATAGTCCGACATGGTGGGAGTTGTAGTTTTGCAACAGCTGGAGTCCCCCCTTGTTGGGAAACACTGACTTATCCTATATAATACTATATAGTCCAACATGCAGGGAGTTGTAGTTTTGCAACAGCTGGAGGCACCCATGGTTGGGAAACACTGACCTATACTATATACTACTATATAGTCCAACATGCTGGGAGTTGTAGTTTTGCAACAGCTGGAGGCACCCATGGTTGGGAAACACTGACTTATCCTATATAATACTATATAGTCCAACATGCTGGGAGTTGTAGTTTTGCAACAGCTGGAGGCACCCCTGGTTGGGAAACACTGACCTATACTATATAATACTATATAGTCCAACATGCTGGGAGTTGTAGTTTTGCAACAGCTGGAGGCACCCCTGGTTGGGAAACACTGACCTATACTATATAATACTATATAGTCCAACATGCTGGGAGTTGTAGTTTTGCAACAGCTGGAGGCCCCCCTGGTTGGGAAACACTGACTTATCCTATATAATACTATATAGTCCAACATGCGGGAAGTTGTAGTTTTGCAACAGCTGGAGGCACCCCTGGTTGGGAAACACTGACCTATACTATATAATACTATATAGTCCAACATGCGGGGAGTTGTAGTTTTGTAACAGCTGGAGGCACCCCTGGTTGGGAAACACTGACCTATGCTATATAATACTATATAGTCCAACATGCGGGGAGTTGTAGTTTTGAAACAGCTGGAGGCACCCCTGGTTTGGAAACACTGACCCATACTATATAATACTATATAGTCCAACATGTGGGGAGTAGTAGTTTTGCAACAGCTGGAGGCACCCATGGTTGGGAAACACTGACCCATACTATATAATACTATATAGTCCAACATGTGGGGAGTAGTAGTTTTGCAACAGCTGGAGGCACCCATGGTTGGGAAACACTGACCTATATTATACACTACTATATAGTCCAACATACTGGGAATTGTAGTTTTCGTTTGGGGCAGCTGCTGAGCCACGGGCTGTATCAGGGCATGCTGGGTGTAACTAACTGAAAGTCCCGAATTTCCATTAAAAAAAAAAGTCACATCAAAACAAAAATGGTGCTGTTAAAAACTACAGATCGGGGCGCAAAAAATGAGCCTCATACAGGCCCCGTATAAGGAGAAATAAAAAAAATGTATAGGGGTCAGAATAATCTATTCTTACCCCTAAAAGTTGTAGTTTTTGCAACAGCTGGAGGCACCCCTGGTTGGGAAACACTGACCTAAACTATATAATACTATATAGTCCAACACGCTGGGATTTTTTTTTTATTTGGGGCAGTTGCTGAGCCAAAGGCTGTATCAGGGCATGTTGGGAGTTGTAGTTAGTAACAGACATAATTTCCCCTGCATATGTGTATACTGTGATGTCACGCATATATAATTAATTATGTGTGGTAGCTTGGGGGTGTAGGGTAGGTAAGGTGTAGCTGTGCAGTGATGAAAGGGTGTTGGATTAACCCTTAACTGTCGTGACGCCAGGGTGCAGGTTCCTCTCAGCATATATATCCTACCGCCACCCGTTCCAGGAACGATAGGGAGGAATAAAGGATTGTCCACAACTGGAGTTTAGTAAACTGAAGATAACTTTACCGCAGATTTTATGCAGGTTAAACGTAGTAACAGTCTTTATAGAGGACCGGACTTTAGGCTCCTCACAGGTTTGGTTGGGATCTTGTAGGGAATAAGCTTGAAGTAATTGTTTTACGCTGTTCCACTGGATTTAGGGGAATTGTTTAGGTCCAGCAGTCACGTAGGATTAGGATTGAGTTAGATTGAACTCACGGTTTTGTATTCGGCTGAAGTTAGCGGCTTCAGGCCTAGATTTGTCTTGCAGGTATACACGGAACTCCTCTCTCTGCTAGTCCGGAACGCAAGAGAGCGATGATTGGGTAACAGCGCTCTTATATCTAAAGGGGCGGGCTTCAAGCTTATTAGTCCCCCAGACCTGTCAGTCCTAATACAAAGCATTGTGGTACAACATGTGACATGAGCACATGACCTGGAAGGTCCTTAACCTTAGCAAACAATATAATTATTAATCATGTGACCTAAGGTCCTGGAAGCAATATTTACACTATACATTATATATATTACAAACAAATAAAATTAAAGAAGGAAGAGGTGACTAGGGGTTATCCCACTAAGAGCATCCTATCAGTGCGGAGGAACTCTGACTTTAGGGACCGGGACATCACATATGCAAATTAGCATGGCCGGTATGTTTTTTGCAAGAAAGGTGGCAACCCTACATGTAACATCCAACCAAGAAAGGAAAAGTCACTGCCTCGGGGGACATCACTCTGTTTATAAACCCCTTCAGTGCTGCTTGGAGGTCTCCAACGCAATATTCACAAAGAAAGCCCTGCAATGGAGAAAATCGTAATGGAGGGGCACATGACAGGGGGAGACGAGCAGGCCATGGGGTCAAGTACAGGTCAGGGAGGGAAACTAGGGGGAGGAGTCAGGAGGGCATAAAAAGGGGAGGGACAGCGTGGTCAGTTGGCACGTAGCCAGTGAAGAAGTCCCGCCCGCCCGCCCTACAGATTTTATTTCGTCTTTGTCGCAGCAGAGGTTGCAGGGGAGGGATTTGGAGGCACAAGGGCACATTTCTAACTTCGAGAAGGTGTTGGTGAAGTAGGCTGGGGATGGTACCCAGCCAGGTGGTGAATACCCTGTGGGCATGGGGGCCCTAAGAGGGGATGGGGCTCTCCGAAATTGGTGCCCCTTGGCTTGGAGACAGACGGCTAGGGGTAAAATAGGAGGCCTCGGTAGTTTCGTGCCTTCAAGTCCTTCTCCTGCCAGGTTTAAAATGTTAAAGCAATGTGAAGTTATATTATATTATTTTGTATTGGTTACTGGGGGGTGTATGGTGTTCATACTAAAAGGGGGTTTATTGTGACAATGTTTCAATTGTTATTGTTAAATAAAAGTGGTCTGCTGTGGCCTTGTACCAGCAACGGTGTTGGCTTCGTTATTGGGTATGGGTATGGTTGTTGGTAGATAAAGGGCATAGCAGTAGGATATCCCCTAGTCATGGAACTCCAAGTATTTCTTCTCAAACAAACAATAAGGAATTATCCAGTAAGGGAAAAAAAAAAGTTCCATAAACTTTGTTCTCCTTCGAATGGCAACACTTAAAAATCACATGAATGCAACGTGTTTCGAGCACACACTCACTTTTTCCCAGCTTATTACTGTGTTTTTAGAAGTTAGCGCAACTTGAACTTTGTTTTTTCTTACAGGGATTTTCGTGGGTCTTTATAACTGATGGGCTAACTTTAGGAGAGACCATCAATATCAGGTCACTGGGCATCCGACTCCTGGCGCTATGGCATTTTCTTTACCTGGCAGCGCTCCATACATTTTATAGTGGCTGTGCCTGGAGTGAAGCTTATTGAAGCTCAGTCCTATACACGTGAATAGAATACATATATACTAGTTTGAAGCCTCTGAATGGTGTTGCCTGCAGTGTATTGATTTAATATTGCAAACTCCTTAGGCAGAGAGCTCCATAGTCTCACTGCTCTAACAGGAGGGGGACTCAATTATTAGGGGGACAGACAGGGCAATCTGTCACAAAGACCGGGATTGCCGAACAGTGTGTTGTCTGCCTGGCGCACGAGTTCGGCACATTGCGGATCGGGTTGACAGGTTGCTGGGTGGGGCTGGAGAGGACCCAGCAGTCATGGTACATATTGGCACCAATGACAAAGTAAGAGGTAGGTGGCGTGTCCTTAAAAATGATTTCAGGGACTTAGGCCGCAAGCTTATGGCAAGGACCTCCAAGGTAGTATTTTCTGAAATACTACCAGTACCACGAGCCGCACCAGAGAGGCAGCGGGAGATCAGGGAGGTAAACAAGTGGCTCAGAAGCTGGTGTAGGAAGGAAGGGTTTGGGTTCATGGAGAACTGGGCCGACTTCGCTGTCGGTTACCGGCTCTACCGTAGGGACGGGCTGCACCTCAATGGGGAGGGTGCAGCTTTGCTTGGGGAGAAGATGGCTAGAAGGGTGGAGGAGTGTTTAAACTAGGGACTTGGGGGGAGGGAACCTACAGCAAAGAGGGGGAAGATAGTGTAGATAGAGAGGTGGGAATTATAAATGTACCTGGGGGTGGAGCGGAGGGAGGGGTTAGAATAGTTAATAGGAATAAGCTTCATAGGAAAATAAAACTTACACCCTTGAATCCCATTAACCCCAATAACATAAAGGATGGAAATGTAAAGTGTATGTTCACAAATGCCAGAAGCCTAGCAAATAAAATGGGGGAGCTTGAGGCCTTGATACTGGAGGAACATATTGATATAGTTGGGGTCACTGAGACATGGCTGGACTCCTCGATGACTGGGCTGTCAATCTGCAGGGGTTTACATTTTTTACCCAAATATAGAATGAACAGAAAAGGTGGTGGAGTCTGTCTGTATGTAAGAAGTGGTATGAAAGTCAGTGTGAACGATGCCATAGTGTGTGATGATTCTGAGGATGTGGAATCATTGTGGGTAGAATTACAAAAGGAGGGAAATACTGAAAAAATAGTATTTGGGGTAATCTACAGACCCCCTAATATCACTGAAGAGATAGAAGTTCGGCTTCATAAACAAATAGAGAGGGCCGCCCGGGCAGGTACAGTGGTAATAATGGGAGATTTTAACTATCCAGATATAGATTGGGGTCCGGGGTTGGCTAAAACTACAAAGGGGCGACAATTCCTAAATTTATTGCAGGATAATTTTATGGGCCAGTTTGTGGAGGACCCAACAAGAAGTGATGCCTTGTTGGATCTGATCATTTCCAACAACGCAGAGCTGGTTGGTAATGTAACTGTGCGGGAAAACCTTGGTAATAGCGACCACAATATAGTTACTTTTGACTTAAAATGTAGAAAACAAAGACAGACGGGGAAAGCAAAAACATATAACTTTAAAAAGGCAAACTTCCCTGGGTTGAGGGCTGCACTACAGGACATAGACTGGGGGGAGGTGTTGTCAAATACTGATACAGAAGGTAAATGGGACATCTTTAAATCAACTCTAAATAACTATACATCTAAATATATACCAAAGGGGAACAAATATAAACGAGTAAAACTAAATCCTACATGGCTGACACATGATGTTAAAAGAGCAATAAACAACAAAAAAATAGCCTTCAAAAAATACAAATCTGATGGGTCAGCGATAACATTTAAACAGTACAAAGAGCTTAATAAAATCTGTAAAAATGTAATAAAAACAGCAAAAATTCTAAACGAGAGACAGGTGGCCAAAGAAAGCAAAACTAATCCTAAATATTTTTTTAGATATATAAATGCAAAAAAACCAAGGACAGAGCATGTAGGACCCCTTAATAATGATAATGGGGAGGTTGTCACAGGCGATCAAGAGAAGGCGGAGCTACTGAATGGGTTCTTTAGTTCTGTATACACTATGGAAGAAGGAGGAGCTGACATTGGCCAGGTCAGTGCTGGTAACACATCATGTACAGGTCAGTGCTGGTAACACATCATGTAATGTACTGAACTGGCTTAATGTAGAGATGGTACAAGGTAAGTTAAGTAATATAAATGTAAGCAAATCCCCAGGGCCGGATGGACTACACCCAAGAGTTCTTAGAGAGGTAAGTTCAGTAATATCTGTACCCCTGTTCATGATATTTAGAGATTCTCTGGTGTCTGGTATTGTGCCAAGGGACTGGCGCAAGGCGAATGTGGTGCCAATCTTCAAAAAGGGCTCTAGGTCTTCCCCAGGAAACTATAGACTGGTAAGTCTAACGTGCATTGTGGGTAAATTGTTTGAAGGACTTATAAGGGATTACATACAGGAATACATAGGGGATAATTGTATTATAAGTGATAGCCAGCATGGGTTTACTAAGGATAGAAGTTGTCAAACCAATCTAATTTGCTTTTATGAAGAGGTGAGTAGAAGCCTTGACAGAGGAATGGCTGTGGATATAGTGTTTCTGGATTTTGCCAAAGCATTTGATACTGTCCCTCACAGACGTCTGAAAGGTAAGTTAAGGTCTTTGGGTTTGGAAATTTTAGTTTGTAACTGGATTGAACACTGGCTCATGGATCGTACCCAGAGAGTGGTGGTCAATGATTCGTACTCTGATTGGTCCCCAGTTGTTAGTGGTGTACCCCAAGGTTCAGTACTGGGCCCGCTGCTGTTTAATTTATTTATCAATGATATAGAGGATGGTATTAACAGCTCTGTTTCTATCTTTGCAGATGACACCAAGCTTTGTAGCACGGTACAGTCTATAGAGGATGTGTATATAGAGGGGGGCTGTGTATATAGAGGGGGGGCTGTGTATATAGAGGGGGGCTGTGTATATAGAGGGGGGCTGTGTATATAGAGGGGGGGCTGTGTATATAGAGGGGGGCTGTGTATATAGAGGGGGGCTGTGTATATAGAGGGGGGCTGTGTATATAGAGGGGGGGCTGTGTATATAGAGAATGTGTATAAGTTACAAGATGACTTGGATAGACTAAGTGTCTGGGCATCCACTTGGCAAATGAGGTTCAATGTGGATAAATGTAAAGTTATGCATCTGGGTACTAATAACCTGCATGCGTCGTATGTCTTAGGGGGGATTAAACTGGCAGAGTCACTGGTAGAGAAGGATCTGGGTGACTTGTAGATCACAGACTACAGAATAGCATGCAATGTCAGGCTGCTGCTTCCAAAGCCGGCAGGATATTGTCATGTATCAAAAGAGGAATGGACTCAAGGGACAGGGACATAATACTCCCCCTTTATAAAGCATTGGTACGGCCTCACCTGGAATATGCTGTTCAGTTTTGGGCACCTGTCCATAAAAGGGACACTGCAGAGCTGGAAAGGGTGCAGAGACGCGCGACTAAACTAATATGGGGCATGGAACATCTTAGCTATGAGGAGCGATTAAAGGAGTTACAATTGTTTAGTCTTGAGAAGAGACGTTTAAGGGGGGATATGATAAACGTATATAAGTATATTAATGGCCCATACAAAAAATATGGAGAAAAACTGTTCCAGGTTAAACCCCCCCAAAGGACGAGGGGGCACTCCCTCCGTCTGGAGAAGAAAAAGTTTAGTCTCAAGGGGCGACACGCCTTCTTTACTGTGAGGACTGTGAATTTATGGAACGGTCTACCTCAGGAACTGGTCACAGCAGGAACAATTAACAGCTTTAAAACAGGATTAGATACATTCATGGAACAAAATAACATTAATGCTTATGAAGAAATATAAAATCCCATCCCTTCCCCAATATCGCACCACACCCCTACCCCTTAATTCCCTGGTTGAACTTGATGGACATATGTCTTTTTTCGACCGTACTATGTAACTATGTAACTATGTAACAGTAAAGAATCCCGTCTGTCATAACTGCCTTGTTATGATTACAAGCCCAGGTTTAAAAACAGTATTTTACTAACAGATCTCTAAGCTGACTTTTTATATACACTGTTCAGCCACTTTATTAAAGACACCTATTTACTAGTATACTTTCTTTTTCCTTTAGGAGCACAGCTATTTGTCGTGGCATAGATTCCACTAGTTCATGAAATCACGTGGCGAACTACTTACCCAGGCAGGATCACTTCTTGTACTTGCTGTACATTAGATGAAGGTACCTGATCAGCCCATATTATCCACAGGATCACGGGGAGGGGTGGGGAGGTTGGGGCCCATCTCTAACCACTGAGCGCTCCACCCCCCACCTTCCAAGAGAAACTGGTCTTGGCAGTTATGGCCTGCTCAACCAATCACCGGGCGACCTATCACAGCCAAGACTAGTATGTCTCAGAAGGTGGGGTCTGGAGCGCTAATTCTGGAGTGTGTCAGAGTCAGTGTTTGCCAAGAATACCAGCCTGAATTGTTCACACCTAATAGATAGAATCCAAATTCAAACCTTCTCACTGGCATAGTACCAAAGAGATATAAATCCATCTGACCAGGCCATGTTTCTCCACAGAGATCTGGATCCATCTGACCAGGCCATGTTTCTCTTGAGATCTGGATCCATCTGACCAGGCCATGTTTCTCCACAGAGATCTGGATCCATCTGACCAGGCCATGTTTCTCCACAGAGATCTGGATCCATCTGACCTGAACATGTTTCTCCACAGATATCTGGATCCATCTGACCAGGTCATGTTTCTCCACAGAGATCTGGATCCATCTGACCAGGCCATGTTTCTCTTGAGATCTGGATCCATCTGACCAGGCCATGTTTCTCCACAGAGATCTGGATCCATCTGACCAGGCCATGTTTCTCCACAGAGATCTGGATCCATCTGACCAGGCCATGTTTCTCCACAGAGATCTGGATCCATCTGACCAGGCCATGTTTCTCCACAGAGATCTGGATCCATCTGACCTGAACATGTTTCTCCACAGATATCTGGATCCATCTGACCAGGTCATGTTTCTCCACAGAGATCTGGATCCATCTGACCTGAACATGTTTCTCCACAGATATCTGGATCCATCTGATCAGGCCATGTTTCTCTATAGAGATCTGGATCCATCTGACCAGGCCATGTTTCTCCACAGAGATCTGGATCCATCTGACCAGGCCATGTTTCTCCACAGAGATCTGGATCCATCTGACCAGGCCATGTTTCTCCACAGAGATCTGGATCCATCTGACGTGAACATGTTTCTCCACAGATATCTGGATCCATCTGACCAGGTCATGTTTCTCCACAGAGATCTGGATCCATCTGACCTGAACATGTTTCTCCACAGATATCTGGATCCATCTGATCAGGCCATGTTTCTCCACAGAGATCTGGATCCATCTGACCAGGCCATGTTTCCTTACAGAGATCTGGATCCATCTGACCAGGCCATGTTTCTCCACAGAAATCTGGATCTATTTGACCAGGCCATGTTTCTCCACTGCTCTTTTAACCCCCGAAGTCTTGCATTTCTGTTTCCCTTAGATACAATGGCGCTGGAGCTGGTCGTCTACTGTTATTGCCCATCCATACCAAGGAACCTTAGAGTTGGGCATTTGGACATATTAGTTAGGCACCGGAATTGTATTTGGCTGCAGTTTCCTGACAGAGCTCCACATGTTCCTCAGACAATTCCCATCATCCTCCTCTAACACATTTTGGTGATGGGTTGTATATATACATTCAGGTAACTGTTCATTTGTCCCTTCTTTGCCAACCTCCTTTGCCAAACTTCTCCTAATCCTTCTGTGATCTATTATTATCTACTTCTGTGTTCATTCATCTGTTTAGTGTTACGTTACATTGGAGAAACTTAATTTCAAAGAAACATTCAGTCATCCACCACATCCATAGACAATCTATGACAGGAACTATTAAGCTAATAGCACAGGGTTCCGTGCGTCCAAACCATGAATAAATCAAGGTGTTAGGAGCCTGACCAGAAAAGGGTAGATAATGTGAGGGCCTGGAAAGGGGTCTCCTGAATTCTGGGGGATGAAGACATCTGTTTTCTTGTAAATATATAGAGGATGCTTCTTTACAGTTAATACGTCATTCATAGTTTGTTACAGAAACCAGGATCTTAGTGATGATCTGTCATGGAAAAGCGTTAAATTGACAAAAGTAACTTTTAAAATAAAATCTATTTTTTGCATTCAAGGAATCATAAAATCGACTGGAAATATGGGTGAATGGCTTGAAGATTTTGGGGAATTTCCCTCTTTAAGGGGGTTTACCATGACATTAACATTTACAGCCCATCCCTATGATAGGTGGTCAATGTTTGATCAGTGAATGTCCAACCCTGACGATCAGCACAGTAAAGGAGTCTCATGCATTAAAGGGGTACTCTGCCCCTAGGCGGCTAGACATCTTATCCCCTATCCAAAGGATACGGAATAAGATGTCAGATCGTGGGGGTCTCGCCACTGGGGACCCCCGGGATCTCGGCTGCAGCACCCACCTGTTGCGGCTTCTGGAGGCTCTCATCCTAACGCCTCACGACCACGGTGACGGGAGATCGTGACGTCATGACTCCGCCCCCTTGTGCCATCACGCCCCGCCCCCTCAATGCAAGCTTATGGGAGGGGGCGTGACGGCTGTCACGCCCCCTCCCATAGACTTGCATTGAGGGGCGGGGCGTGATGTCACGATCTCCTGTCACCGTAGTCGGGAGCCAAAGCCTCCAGCGCTGATGGAAGCCGCAACAGGTGGGTGCTGCAGCCGAGATCCAGTGGGTCCCCAGCGGAAGGACCCCCAGCAATCTGACATCTTATCCCCTATCCTTTGGATAGGGGATAAGATGTCTAGGGGCGGAGTACCCCTTTAATGCCCTTCTTTGCTTGTCTGTAAGCTTGACCCATTGACCTGATTTGGATCCGGGCTTTGACTTGGCCATTCTAGAACCCTCCAGAACCACATGTTGTCACATAATGAAGAGCATTATTGGCTTCAATCTTCTGAGATTCTCCTCAACTTATCCATAATAGTGATACCTTCTTGGAGTCATTCTCTTTCCTTTTCTTCTGTATCTATCTCAGTCCGCCATTAAGTCTTCTTCCAACCAAAACTCATCACAACTGCAGGACAACAAACATCTCAGGCTCCACACTTTTCCAGCACATTTTTTAGGTTTTCCCTCAGTGCCCAGCATAGTATGAGGGGATAGGTAAGTGAGTTTGGGGGAGGAGTAGGGATATTGGATGGTGGTGGGTAGGTAATTCCAATCCATTAGGTAGAAGTCCTTAATATGTAGGTAATTTCCCCCTTCTCTATTAAGTAATGCTCCCAGTTGGAAGGTTGGTAATTCCCCCAGTAGGTAGGTAGTTAATTTCCTGAATAATGCTCCGAGGTAGGTAATACCCCTAGTAGATAGGTAATGTCCACAGTAGATAGGTAGGTAATTCCTCAAGTAGGTAGGTAGGTAATGCCCCCAGCAATGCTTCCAGGTAGGGAAATCCCCAGTGGGTAGGGAGTAGGTAATGCTCCCAGTAGGAAGGTAGGTAATGCTCCCCCAGTAAGGACGGAGTAGTTAATGCCCCCAAGTAGGTAATGGTCTCCCCGTAAGGAGGGAGTAGGTAATGCCCCCATGTAGGTAATGCTCCCAGTAGATAGGTAGTAGGTGCTGTCCCCAGGTAGGTAATGCCCCTATTAGGTAGGTAGTAGGTAATACCCCCAGTAGGTAAGAAATGTGGTGAGAGAGAAAAACTGTAACTTATTTCTGTAAATCTAGAGCTGTTTTTCGGGTCACTGGCCCACGAGCCCTTTGTTATAAGAAGCACATAAAGGGCCCTTAGTTGACTGTATATTTGCGCAGTTTTGTCATCTTAAGTAGGTGCATTCTGAACTCCTCAAACCTTTAGCAGGATTTCTATAACTGGTAACAGCCGGGCCAACAATCTCATGTACATATAGTCTCACATCTCTACATAAGCAGACTTACATCTCTGCCGCAGTTTTGTGAGCTATAATGCTAAATACAACATTGTAATATAGCCAGAATCTCTGACATCAGCTTGTATAAAACTGTCATGCCCCCCCCCCCTACCATGTGGAATCTGGGTCATCCACGACACCAGAGCCTCAATGCAGCTATCACCTTTGCACCCCCTATAGCTCCACCCCCGAGGACCATAACGTTGACATAATACTGTCAGTCGATGAACCCGCACATGCTATGACCATCTCCTTATAGTGTACTACTACTACAAGATTAACTCTACAATCAGTGTTGCGTTTATTATATACAGAAAGACAAAAAGAATGCACTAGAGTAGTACTGTATATTTAATAGCCCAAGGCTGCAAAAATTGCACACACATCAAATTGTGTTGCACTAGAGCCTTTAGAACCACAATCTGTGCCGAGCGCTGCCCACGAGTCCAAGACGTGATCTCACGCCACGCCCGTCACGCCCCCTCCCATAGACATGAATGGAGGGGGCGTGGTGTCACGTCTCAGAGGCAGCGCCAGGCACAGAATGCAGGGGGCTGCACAGAGATTGTGGGGATAAGATGTATAAAGCCGAAATACCCCTTTAAGTTTTCCTGTTATGTAGACAGAAGTCTATTTTCCTACATAATTGTCCACAATTTTTCCGGCAAACTCTTCAAGCTTTTTTTTGTCTTCTCAGTCTGGGAAGGCAACAATATCCTCCACCTGGGCACAGCCTTCATCCCTGGTCTCCACCTTCTCAATGAACCCCACCCCACTACAGTTCCATAGTAGCCAATACTGCTTCCTCTACTGTCCTTAGCTTCCAATGGTTGGGAGATGTGATGAACAATGTCTAAACATATCCCTTGTAAATGTCCTCATCTATTTCAAAATACTTGACTTAGGACCTTTAAAGTGTACCTGTCGTCAACAAAAACTTTGTATATAATGTAGATAATACCATTAAATATATGTATATATATATATATATATATATATATATATATATATATATATATACACAACAAAAAACGTGGTCTCAAAAGACTGGAGGTGCTCAACCCCAAATGCGGTTGTGCATATATACTGGGGGAGCAGATCCTGCCCTTGTAGTCCATTGCTAGGGGCGATCCCCAGCATAAAAATGCATACAATGGGGGATGCCTGCAGCGGACTACAAGTGCCACAATAGAATCCTACACCAGATAGACGGTGTGGATGTGTAACAATTAGAATAATACAGGAATATGGGTGCACTACTGTGGTAGATGTATACAATGACATTGGCTATCCCTCAACACTGATGTTAAAATTGAGACATTCGCCAGTATATCCTTATATGAAGGACACACCAGAGCCCGCACACCAACGCCAAGGTTTCTCAAATGGCGCGGGACCTAACGCTAAACCTACCTGTGCGTGATAAGCAAGACAGGGGCCAGTGGGCAATTACGGGAGCATTCGGTCGACTCACAGCGTCCTCCCAGGTACCCTCCAGCATGGCTACAAGCACACGTACAATGGGAGGAGGGAGGCAAGCTGCAAGCCCCCCTAAGTTGGCTAATATAGGGGCATAGCCTCACAGGTGCTACCTTAATGCTGCCTGGAAGATATTCAAGGCGCATTAACATATGGAGTTTACACACCTCCAAGTATAAAATTTAAACAAACAACAAAAAACGTGGTCTCAAATGGCTGGAGGTGCTCAACCCCAAATGCGGTTGTGCATTTATACTGGGGGAGCAGATCCTGCCCTTGTAGTCCGTTGCTAGGGGCGATCCCCAGCATAAAAATGCATACAATGGAGGATGCCTGCAGCGGACTACAAGTGCCACAATAGAATCCTACACCAGATAGACGGTGTGGATGTGTAACAATTAGAACAATACAATACAGGAATATGGGTGCACTACTGTGGTAGATGTATACAATGACATTGGCTAATCCCTCAACACTGATGTTAAAATTGAGACATTCGCCAGTATATCTTTATATGAAGGACATACCAGAGCCCGCACACCAACGCCAAGGTTTCTCAAATGGCACGGGACCCAACGCTAAACCTACCTGTGCGTGATAAGCAAAACAGGGGCCAGTGGGCAATTACAGTAGCACTAGGCCGGCATGCAGCCTGCTCCCAGTTCCCTCCAGCGTGACTGAGCACATATACAATGGGAGGAGGGAGAGACAGGCTACAAGCCCCACCCAAGTTGGCTGATATAGGTGCATGGCCTCACAGGTGCTACCCTAATACTGCCTGGAAGATATTCAAGGCGCATTAACATATGGAGTTTACACACCTCCAAGTATAAATTTTTAAACAACAACAAAAAACGTGGTCTCAAAAGGCTGGAGGTGCTCAACCCCAAATGCAGTTGTGCATTTATACTGGGGGAGCAGATCCTGCCCTTGTAGTCTGTTGCTAGGGGCGATCCCCAGCATAAAAATGCATACAATGGGGGATGCCTGCAGCGGACTACAAGTGCCACAATAGAATCCTACACCAGATAAACGGTGTGGATGTGTAACAATTAGAACAATACAATACAGGAATTCCCCTAGCAACAGACCACAAGGGCAGGATCTGCTCCCCCAGTATATATGCACAACTGCATTTGGGGTTGAGCACCTCCAGCCTTTTGAGACCATGTTTTTTGTTGTTGTTTAAAAATTTATACGTGGAGGTGTGTAAACTCCATATGTTAATGCGCCTTGAACATTTTCCAGGCAGCATTATGGTTGCACCTGTGAGGCCATGCACCTATATCAGCCAACTTGGGTGGGGCTTGTAGCCTCTCTCCCCCCTTCCATTGTATGTGTGCTCAGTCACGCTGGAGGGAACTGGGAGCAGGCTGCATGTCGGCCTAGTGTTGCTATAATTGCCCACTGGCCCCTGGTTTTTGCTTGTCACGCACAGGTAGGTTAGCGTTAGGTCCCGTGCCATCTGAGAAACCTTGGCGTTGGTGTGCGGGCTCTGGTGTGTCCTTAATATAAGGATATACTGGCGAATGTCTCAATTTTAACTTCAGTGTTGAGGGATTAGCCAATGTCATTGTATACATCTACTACAATAGTGCACCTAAATTTCTGTATTGTATATATATATATATTTATAATATACTTTGGTTAAAAAATGTGTATATTTCTGTCCCTGCAGCTATTGTCTGTGTGTCTCTATGAGGAGTCCAAATACAGGAAGTGAGGGCGGGACAAGCAGGGATCTGTGCACTAAGAGAAAGCAGGACAGTGTGCACTGAGGCTCTATGACACGCCCCCGGCTCACAGAGCAGGATGATTGACAATCCAGGAGCCTGCACAGATCCCTGCTTGTCCCGCCCTCACTTCCTGAATTTGGACTCCTCATAGAGACACACACAGGCAATAGCTGCAGGGACAGCATTTTCTTACCTAAAAATATACACAATTTTTAACCAATATATATTACAAATATACATATAATGGTATTATCTAAATTTTTTTTTGATGACAGGTACACTTTAAAGTTCTCTGTATCTTCTCAAATAACCCATCACTTCCACTTCAAGACTGGCTGAGGATTATCTACAGAACTTAGCATTCCTTGTAACTTTAGGGAGGTTCTCAGAGGACCGCTGCAGAATGTGGTGTCAGGGTGGGTTCACACTACGTTTTCTCCCATACGGGAGCGCATACGGCAGGGGGGAGCTAAAACCTCGCGCTCCCGTATGCCTTCGTATGCGCTCCCGTATGTCATTCATTTCAATGAGCCGGCCGGAGTGAAACGTTCGGTCCGGTCGGCTCATTTTTGCGCTGTATGCGCTTTTACGACCGGACCTCAAACCGTGGTTGACCACAGTTTTAGGTCCGGTTGTAAAAGCGCATACGGCGCAAAAATGAGCCGACCGGACCGAACGTTTCACTCCGGCCGGCTCATTGAAATGAATGACATACGGGAGCGCATACGAAGGCATACGGGAGCGCAAGGTTTTAGCTCCCCCCTGCCGTATGCGCTCCCGTATGGGAGAAAAAGTAGTGTGAACCCAGCCTCACTTTTACAAACGTAACAATGGTTACGAGTTGGTATTTCTAGTTATGGGACCATTTTTCAGGGGTTTCCCTTGCAGTCAGACAGGATGTCAATGCCACCCTATAAATACATATGGGGGGATTTATCAAAATTAAAAGCGAAATTCACATAAACATATCAAGGAGGTAGAGATGGGGTTTCAATTATAAAGTCAAGCAGTCTGTAACAGGGATCAGGCAAATCTTGGTTTGTGGTACCGAGAAGCATAGACAGTCAAGTCAAAGGTGAGGTAATATGATGGTCAGGTAGGACCAGGTATGTGGTACCATTGGCCTTAAAGGGGTACTCTGGTCGGAAAAAAAATTCAAATCAAGTGGTGGCAGAAAGTTAAACAGATTTGTAAATGACTTCTCTTAAAAAATCTTAATCCTTCCAGTACTTATCAGCTGGTATATGCTCAACAGGAA
Organism: Hyla sarda; assembly: GCF_029499605.1. Taxonomy (NCBI): domain Eukaryota; kingdom Metazoa; phylum Chordata; class Amphibia; order Anura; family Hylidae; genus Hyla; species Hyla sarda. The sequence continues at coordinate 425,686,447 of NC_079191.1, forward strand.
GTTGTGTAGTTATTTTCCGCCTGACCACAGTGCTCTCTGCTGACACCTCTGTTCATGTCAGGAACTGTCCAGAGCAAGAGAAGTTTGCTATGAGGATTTGCTTCTACGCTGGACAGTTCCTGACATGGACAGAGGTGTCAGCAGAGAGCACCGGGGTCAGACAGAAAAGAACTAGTCAACTTCCTGTGTAGTATTTAGCATCTGATAAGTACTGGAAGGGTTAAGATTTTTTAATAGAAGGAATTTACAAATCTGTTTAACTTTCTGGAGATAGTTGATATGAAAAAAAAAAATGTGTTTTCCACCGGAGTACCCCTTTAAACAAATAGTAATCTGACAACCCAAGGTTCCAGTAATATGGGGCAGGGAGAGCCAGGTATATGGTACCATTGGTCTACAACAAAAAGTAGTCAGAAAACTCAAGGTTCCTCTAATGATGGTCACGGTGGGCCAGATATTCCAGAAGTCTAAGAGACTAGTCCCTTAGACAAAACACACCTTAAACTAGGGTAAATATACTTATAAATGGCAATGAGGCAAACATCCCCTAGTACTCCACAACGCCACGTTATGTAAGTCCTTCTTTAGTCCTTCTTAAATTTAGATGGAATTCTGTAATAAGTAACAGCCGGTCTGCCCAGGCTCAGGCTTATTGAGTCAGATGCATCAAAGTTACTAAAAACAGATGGAGATAAGAGAGGATTATACCAAGATAAACAGCAGGTGAAATAAGTATTGAACACATCACCATATTTCTCACTAAATCTATTTCCAAAGGTGCTAATGACATGAACTGTTAACCAGATGTTGGTAACAACTCAAGTATCCATACATTCAAAGAAACTTAAAATGAAAAATTAAGTTTGTGTGTAATAATGTGAAATGACTGGAAAAAAGTATTGAACACATGAAGGAAGGGCGGTGCAAAAAAGGCCTGGAAAGCCGAGACAACAGCTGAAATCTATCAGTAATCAAAAAGCAATCCAGCCCCATTGTCAGTGTAAATTAATATCAGCTGGTTCAGTCCCAGATGATGGCTACAAAAAGGTCTCATTGCCAAAGTGTCACACAATACAAATCTCTTGACGGGTAAAAGCAAAGAGCTGTCTCAAGACCTTCACAACCTAATTGTTGTAAAACAACAATGGAGCTGGTTACAGACGCATTTCTAAGCTTCTGAATTTTCCTGTGAGCACTGTTGGAACCATAATACGGAAGTGGAAAGACAATCATTGCACCATAAATTTTTCCCGACCAGGTGCTTCTCACAAGAGGGTAAAAGAATAATCAGAAGAATTGTCCAAAAGCAGAGGACACTTGTGGAGAACTCCAGAAAGACCTGGAATTTGCAGGTACTGCTGTCTCAAAGAAAACAGTACGTAATGCACTCTGCCACCATGGCCATGGCCTGTATGCACACTCACCATACAAGATGCCACCATGGCCTGTATGCACACATTTACCATACAAGATGCCACCATGGCCTGTATGCACGCTCACCACACAAGACTCCATTGCTATATACAATTATTGATCAACATAAGATAAAAAATAGTTGTATAGAGAGTAACATGTAGGTCTCGAAAACAGATTTATTAGTATTCTTAGTAAAAACCGACACAAATAATGTACATAAGGAAAAGACAGTAACAATAGACTCTGTGCCAATTGGTAAAGTCGCTAGCCAAATATATATGTAAACCAGCTGTGTCCCACCTCGTGCTGACCCTTCTGGTCCTTATCACCCTACCTATTACTGCAGGGTGGCCTTCCTAACAAGGGCCAACCTGCAACCGGAACCTCCTCTCTTGCCCTACAGTTCTAGAAATGATAACAGGAAAGCATTCCATATATCAAGAGAAGTGGCCAATAGGGGCGGCATAAAGGTAGCTAGCTTGGTAAATGGCTACAAGTTTCCTCAAAATTCTACCATGTGAGTACACTTTTTTTTTTCAACTGTAAATTTTTCTTAAGGTATTTTCATAATACAAAATAAAGAAAGACAATAAATCAATATATGGCAAAAATCCAAGGGCCAAGTGAGACCGGAGGTATTTAACATAACAAACAGTATACAGAAGGATGAACATCGGCATTACACGCCCCACACCCACCTCCCATAAGATCCAATCCAAAAACTGTAGTAAAGCAATCAAGCCACTGGAAAGGGCCATCAAAAAACAAGGGAAAAAAGGAAAGGGGAGCTGGGGGGAAGACAAAGACTAAAAACATATAACAGGACAACCTGGGGAGGATTCCCCACAAACAAACCAAAGAACACAAACACAAGACAACAACTACAACGAGGACGAATCAAAGAGAAAAAAGAAAGAAAGAGGAAAGACAAAGAAGATGAAGAGTAACAGGTTCACGGGGGTTGGTAGGAAGTGATAGGAGCAGTGAGCATCTCATGATCAGACTGTGAGAGAGTTGGGAGACTATATTGAGACAATAAAGAGTCTAGCAAACTCCTCCAGGGCAGAGGGAAGTTGGGAGGGTAAAGAGTAAAGTTTAGAATAGTAATCCAAGAAAAGACATAGTGTAGAGTCCCCGCTGAGTCCCTCAGGGCAGAGGGAGACTGAGCCGCCGCACGATCCCTCAAACGACGAGCAAGGATAGTATGGGCCTTACTGCCCTCCTCGTAAAAATGCTGTTTAGCATAGAGCAGCTGACACTCCACCTTGTGGAGGGCCAACTCAGCCAGCTGGGATCGAGCAGCAACCAGCCTCTGTAGGACCGAAAGAGAAGGGAAGGATAGTAAAAGAGATTCAAAAGCAGAGATCCCTGTCCGGAGCTCCCGGGAACGAGCCAAGGCATTGCGTTTCAATCTGGAGCCCAGGGCAATACAATGACCCCCTAACACAGATTTATGAGCTTCCCAAAGCACAGCCTGAGAAGCAACCGATCCTTCATTAAGAGTAAAATACTGTTAAGCACTGTTGGATCGAGTCCTGGGAGGACGGAGATTTGAGGAGAGAATCATTGAGACACCAATGGCAGCGACGAGAATAAGTAGCAAAAGGAGAGAAAGAAAGCAGTATCAGACTATGGTCAGACCACAAGATAGGTTCTAAAGAGGCATCCAAGAGCATACGGCCAAAGAAATAGTCTATGCGAGTTTGAAGTTTATGAGGGTGAGAGTAGAAAGTGAAAGAGCGGTCAGTTGGATGGTTTTTATGCCAGAGATTGAATAGGAAGGAGGCCCAAATAAAATGCCAGAATAACGAGGACAAATCTATCTGCGCAGGGGACGGGGCATTAGCTGTAGCTGAGAGGTGGTCCATAGTTGGGGAAAAAAGAAGATTAAAGTCTCCCCCAACGAGCCAAGCAGAGGGAGGATACTTATGGAGCTGTGCTAGGACCTGACACAAAAAAGGGATCTGAAAGGTGTTGGGGGCATAGACATTACAAAGAAGAAGCTGTTTACCCCCCGAGGAACCCTCAACTATAACATAGCAGCCCAAAGGATCCGCATAGGATGAGGAGACCAGGATCGGAAACCAATATCGCCATCCACGCTACCTTACGATCAGTAGAGGCTATAAAGCATGTGGGATAGAGATGGTGTAGAAATTGAAAGGAACCCGAATGGTCAAAGTGTGTCTCCTGAAGATATACAATATCAGGGCGCAGCGTCACTAACTCCCGCTGCAGAAGGCGCCGTATCAGGGGGGAGTTAAGGCCTTTGACGTTCAAGGAGACACACAGGTAAAGGGTAAAGTACTCACTCAGACCATTAAAGAAGCAGTCCAAAACGGATAAGAACAAGAGCACCCAGGGAAGGCCAAGGGACATCCACCCGATCCTGTAGAACCTGGAGAACAAGAGGAAAGAAGAGGGAAGAAAAATACAAGAGAAACAAACAAGGAGACAGAACAAAGAACATGGATACACAGACATTAAGGGACAGACAATAAGACAACAATTCCAAAAACAACCAGTGACTCATAGGTCAAAATGGAGGCCATAGAGGAGATCAGGAAGAGGGAGAAATAACATCCCAACACACTCCTAACCACTGCCATAGCCTCAAAGGGGGAACAGAGGAACGCACCAAGAAGGAAACCACCAGAACAAGGTAGTCCCTCCCCTGAGGCCACGCCAATGGAGAAATCTGAAATAAGGGTGACCAGAGGTAACATAAGCAATAAGCAGAATAAAACATTATCTCATTAAATCAGAGGTAGGAGACCAGGTGACAGCACCCATAATATGTCAGAAAATTTCCACAGTATAGTCCACCAACAATTCCTCAGGGCAGATCAGGGGCAGGGCTCCGTGGACCCTGTGCAGACCTCCGACCAGTAGTGGACCGTTTAGCTCAAACAGGTTGCCATACGGGGGGGGGGGGGAGGAGGAGGTGGAGGAGACAGGCCCCAGTCGCCCAGCTGAGGGACAGGCAAGTCCAGGGCAGAGCAAAAGGCCAGTAGGTCTGAGAAAGATCTTAAAACAGCAGAGCGTCTGTCTTTACGGCATGGAGTGCAAATGAAAAGGTCCACCTGTATGGGATTTGATGAGAGAGTAGAACTCCCAAAAGGGGCTGTAACATTCGTCTCTTCCGCAAAGTAATCCATGACAAGTCCTGATACAGTTGCACAGGAGCACCATCAAAACCCAAATTTCTCAATGTTCGGACCTTGGCCATGATCGCCTCCTTCACTTGAAAATCAGCTACACAGCAAATTACGTCCGGGGGGGTCATTAGAGGGTTTAGGGCGGAGGGCCCTGTGGGCTCTATCCAATTTGATCCGGTGGGACGGATGCTCACCAAGAATCATATTAAATATAGCTTCCAACGTGACATGTAGATCCTCCACTTGGGTCGCCTCAGGTAGGCCACGGCCCCCGATATAATTCCCCCTCCCCCTATTGTCCAAATCCTCAACATGGTCATGGAGGTCGCTAAGGAAATCAGATTGGAAAGCTATAGTCGACTGCAGTCCTGCAACACAGGCCCTGGTGGCATCGTGGTCGCCCTTCAGCCCCTCCACCCTCTCCAAGACATGTTGCAGGTCTTGGCGGATCGATGAAATTTTAGCACGGCAAGTGTCTTTGACCTCAGCAATAAGGAAGCGAAAGTCCTCCTTAGTGGGTATTTGTGATAGAAGTTGGCTCCAATCAGAGGGAGGAAAAGGGGAAGCAGGGACCCCAGAGCAGGCAAGGTCTGGATCCGAGACCGCGTTCCACTGAGATTTATCAGCCATGGGTGGAGGTGTAGAGGGCAAGGACACAGAGGGGCTCCGCTGGAAACCTAGGTGCTGCCATAGGCCTCTGTCGTTTGGGGGAGGCTGAGGTGGAAGCTACCCCAGGAAGGGACTAGAGGGGGTGATGTGGAGGGAGCCAGACACTGCAGTCTAATCCCCTGGTGTTGCTGGGGGAGATGTAGGGACTTCCAACCCCTCAGGAGAGGCAGGCTCCCGGGAGTAGGCCTGGGTACTGTGCCTGGAGAGCTGACCTCCACTGACCAGGGCAGCCCAAGATGGAGGGGGAATCGCCCAGGGAGGACAAGGGCAGGGGGCTGAGGAGAGGCAGAGAGGGCTGGGAGGCAAGGCAGGACAACCCTTCCAGGAGTATCCACTCACCGGGAAGCACATACCTGTGCAGGGAGAGTCCAGAGACTTGATGGAGCAGGATCCAAGAACAAAGATGGCGACCGCGGTGTGGTGCTGGCCCAGGCCAGGAGGTCAGGAGAGGAGAAGTTGTGGTGGCAGGGCAGGAGAGCCGCCGGCAGGTAAGCAGGGGAGATCGGGGGCACCGCAGGCTGGATCGCTGGTCTGTGTTGCACAGCTCCGGCAGACCAGGAGCGCAGGTGGCGCACTGTATCTGTTGCTGCAGACGGGGAGTCCGGGGTGAGGGCCGGAGGGGGCCGCAGGAACTGGGTGATGGAACCCAGAGAGGAGGACGGCAGGAGGGCTGTGGACTTCCTTGGGTGTTGGCGGGTGGTCCTCCCCATCTACCCATCTACCAGGGGAGGCCTCAGGTGGTGGGAGCTAGCAGGTACGCCTCCATCTTCTTTGGTCCAAGCCACGCCCCGTGAGTACTCTATTATGCGATTCACACACCACATACACCAAGGTGATCACACCACTCACATATACAATAATCCTCATAATCCAACAAGTTTCGTTATGTCGTGTGCAAGATGGGAATAACAAGGGTAACAGGGGAGGGGCAAGAGTGGCAACAAGGTACTACTAACTCCTGCCTCCCCTCACACACAAAGTAAATGTCAAAACTTGACAATATGGAAGTACGGTATATATAAGTACAGATTAAATAGATAAGGATAGGACCCTGTCTATGGTCCTCCCAATTGTCAAAAATGCAATGATCCAAGTAAAATAAGGTAGTGTGCCAACAAGACAACAGTTGTGTCGCTTATTGATAACCTAGCTGTCAGCAGATTCGAGAGGAGGTTAGATCTGTACCGGGGGTGTACATAGGTATCAATAGATTTAGCAGCAGACCAGGGAAGATGCCCATGACTCGATCCTCTGGGATATAAACCTTGAATCCCGCCAGCACAACAAGTCCGTCAGAGAGTTCTATAAGGCATATATACCCACAACAGTGGCTATCCTGCGTGTCTGCCGTTAGTGTTGCCCCCCAAATAATGAGAGGTCACGGTGGGTGCTGAAGTTGCTATGATATGATATGATGAATCACGTCAACCATGCTGAATACAAAGTATAGTGAAGCTTGTGTAAAGTTTTACCCTGGTTTTATGGAGAACATTTGTCACAAAGTTTGCCTCAGATGCTGTTTTGAGACCTTTCATTGCGACTTTTGCTTTAGAAGGATTTTTTAAAGGAACAAACCAAGTGGGGATTTCAGTCGAGATCATGCAGTAGTAACGAATAGACTTGTGCAATTCGTTTTGGCATGAATGTCTAATTTACCGAATTTTACCTTTTTCGGGCATTCGGACCGATCCGAATGCACAAAAACATATTTTGAACATTCCCGAATAGCCACGATAATACGAATAGCAAAATAACGAATGCATTCATTATCCGTAAACGAAAGTAAAGAATTCATTCTAATTTTTTTATTGGTCCTTGCGCTAACACTGTTGCGCTGCACACTGTTTCTGACTGTTACTGTTACCAGGGTGCCTCCAGTTGTTGCAAAACTACAACACCCACCCAGCATGCCCTGACAGCCAAAGGCTGTCTAGGCATGCTGGGAGTTGCAGTTTTGCAACAGCTGGAGACACCCTGGGTGGTTGGCAAACATGCGCTATGTTCCAACTACTTTCATTTTTAAATATCCCTCACTCTTTTCTGAACTGGGTTAGTATAGGTCAATGAAATGCATAGTAATTGCCGTGGGAACATTTTTTATTCATAAATCCGCAGACTTAATTGGATAATTGCCTTTTAGAATGTTTGGGGTCCCAACGTTCTACACGGCAATTATCCAATTAAGTCTGTGGTTTTATGAATGAAAAATGTTCCCATGGCAATTACTATGCATGTCATTGACCTACTAACCCATTTCTGGAAAAAGCGAGCGGAATTTGAAAATGAATTAAAAAGCTTTGCGCATGTTTGCCAAAGTGTGCCTCCAGCTGTTGCAAAACTGCAACTCCCAGCATGCCCAGACAGCCTGCTTAAAAAAGATTTACCCGAATACCAAATGTATCCGAAAGAAAATAAAAAACCCGAATACCGAAAAATCAAACCGAACCCCCGAATACCGAATGTATCCGAAAATATTACCGAACCGAAAATGTTATCCAAAACGAAAAAACGAAATGAAACAAAAAATGTTCTTGTGCACAAGTCTAGTAACGAATCTATGATGTGCGACTTTTCAGTTTGTCGCAACTGGGGCTGGTGTAGACTTAGGCGCAAGTCTACACCAGCCCTGACTTGACTTACAAACTGACTGCAAACATCATTGTAAAAAACATTTTGTTGCACGGGATAAAAAGTCGCAGAGGGGTAACATACAAAATGGTGTACTGAGGTAAGAAATGTGATCAGCACCAGATTTATCACTTGCCCTGCACCATGAAATAAATTTGGCGCAGGTACACAGTTTCCACCACATGAATTAATGAGGTAAAAAGACGTTCACATACACCACTGAATACCCCTCCCCATAGTGAGGTCAGATGAGAGCAAAATGGAACTATTTGGAGACCATAATACACACCATATTTGGAAGAGAAATGGCCCTGCACATCAGCCTAAAAACACCAATAGTGAAGTCTGGACATGGGAACATCATGGTGGGGGGCGACTTTTCAGCCAATGGTTCTGGCAAACTTCACATAATTGAAAGAAGGATTTACCGAGACATTCTTGACAAAAATCTGCTGCCATCTACCAGGATGAAAAAGATGAAATGAGGACGGACGTTGCAGAAGGAGAATTATCCCAAACACACAGCCAAGGAAACTCTGAAATGGTTTCACAGAATGAAAATAAAGCTGCTGGAATGGCCCAGCCATTCACATGACCTATATCCTATTGAGAATCTAGGGAAAGAACTAAAAATCCTGATTCATAGAAGAGGCCCGCGGAACCTTTAAGATTTGAAGACTGTGTGGAAGAATGGGACAAAATCCCCCCAGAGCAATGCATGTGACTAGTTTCTCCATACAGGAGGCATCTTGAAGTATTAAAGGGGTACTCTGCTGCTCAGCGTTTGGAACAAACTGTTCTGAACGCTGGAGCTAGCGCCGGGAGCTCGTGACGTAATAGCCCTGGCCCCCTCAGGCTGTCACGTCCCTCCCATAGACTTGCATTGAGGGGGCGGGCCACGACGTCACGAGCTCTCGGCGCCGGCTACAGTGTTCGGGACAGTTTGTACCCCTTTAAATAAATATCAGTAAGTGTGTTCAATACTTTTCCCCCTTTCTGATCTTATTTGTTTTGGTTTCTTTGTATGTATGGATTACTTGGGTTGTTACCAACATCTGGTGAACATTTCATGTGAATAGCACCTGGAAATAAATTTACTAAGAAAAATGGTGACGTGTCCAATACTTATTCCCTGTACCTCTTGACCTCTCAAATTAAAACATGGTGAGGGCTGGAAAAACATGCGGTGGAGGAACACAAGATATTGAGACAGTACACAGGTCCAGATTCTTTATATGGGGTCAAAAATTCCAGGTAAATTCCAAGAAGATTGTGAACTATTTCAAGCACAAACTGATTAGAAATTTACAAAGTATAACTAGATGTGCAAAATACACCACCACTTCATGCAACCTAAGCTTATGGGAAAAATATACACTGTATGGATTTGATACTTGGCCACCAAGAAGAGTGTTCTTCAAAAATTAATTAGTCCTGGGACATTAGGGTAACTGGAATTTTTTTTCTCAACATTCAATTTTATACAGCCCTGGTGCAAGGATTTTTGCCACCCTAGGCGAAAGCCCCTTGACCCCGCCCATTGGCTCTGCCCTTTGACATGCCCCACCTTTCTATTGGGGTGACACACTGTAACAAACCTCCTCCTCATGGGGCGGATGTATGGAGGAGCGCCCGATGTCAGGATGCTGGACGGACCTGACCTGCCAGTCTGGCCTCGGAGGTGGCACTGCTGCGCTCCTCCAGCAGGCTGATGAATGCAGATTATTATGGTGGGGTCAGGGTGCGATGGTGGTGCTGGCTGGGCGGGTGCTTCGGATGCTGACTGGCTATTAACTTTCTTACAGTGGACAGAATGGCGCCCCCATCAAGAGGGTGTTCTAGGCAGCTGCCTATGTTGCCTATAGGCAGTACTGGCCCTGGTTTTATAGGCCTGTAAGTTATTATCCATTTTTTCACACTATGGGCACTATCCTGCTGTAAGAGTCCACTGCCATTAGAGGTCCGGCTGGTCTGTACAATGGTTAGGTAGGTGGTACATGTCACAGTAGCAGAACATTGACCATCATGCTGCCTTTCCCGTTTTGTCTTTTTCCCATAGTGCATCTTCTTTCCATAGTGCATTCTTTCTTTCCATGGTCCAGCTCTGATACCATCTATTCTCTGTAGGCATTTTTTGTAGACTTTTTCAACCTACAACCAGCATTATGTCAGATAACATACAATAAAGACCTACAAAACTGACTAACAATTCCAACTTTGATTATATACCAACAGTACAAAAAGACAAGGACCCCACCCCTAAAAACATCCCACCCTTAAAACACATATACCCCAACAACAATAGGGATCACCCATCAATGTATACCAATACACCAGTACCCAAAGTACATTAAGAGTCAAATTGAAACAATACAATGCTGTATAAAAAATGATCACTCATATTTACCTATTTGGGACATTGGTAGTTGAGGGTGTACCCTGCTGCACCCATACACATGTTTCGAGTCTCTTCCTCAGGATCATGCCCAGGCATTGTAGGGAGGTCACACGGGCACGTGGAGGCCACACACACTACTGAGCCTCATTGTGACTTGTATTAAGGACATTACATAAAGTTGGATCAGCCTGTAGTGGGGTTTTCCACTGTGATTTTGAGTGTGACTCCATATCCAGACCTCCATGGGTTGATACATTTGATTTCCATTGATAATTTTTGTGTGATTTTGTTGTCAGCGCATTCAACTATGTAAAGACGAAAGTATTTCATACGATTAGTTCATTCATTCAGATCTAGGATGTGTTATCTCAGTGTTCCCTTTATTTTTTTTGAGCAGTGTATATTTATACAGCATTGCATCGTTCCCATAACAATTACTTTGTAATAATACAATCAAAATGCCATGAGGTTTATAATACTAAACCTCACAAACTCTAAAGTATATATTCATACTATATAACCAATACAAAACAGTATAAATACCCATACATATAATATACATCTCACCATCATTTTATTGATGCATATATACAATTGGTGACATAGAACATCTCCATTTTCAATATATCGGTTACCAACCAAAGAGACCCTATCACATGTTTAGTGCCAATATACATTCAAATATCCTCAACATGATTCCCTAGTGTTATAATCCTTAGCTAAACCCAAGTGCCTATGCTAATTCCCAAACAGAATGGTTATACTAACCACAGTCATAATTACCACAATTACGTCTCCCCTCCTACAACCTTCATCTTATTTCCTATTAAAAGCTCCATACTACCCATAATTACCCATAATATATACACCCCTATTCTATCCATAATGTGTTAATACATATGGTAATTGGTAATCCTTATAACTCCCAACACGTGACTACCCTCCCCAGCCCCATCCCTAAACTACCCCCACACCCAGTGAATAATAAGATGTTGCTCCAATATACATATATCCCTAATTCATAGTAAGGCAACAATATTATGATAATGTGTGTACATCCCATGTACCAATGTGTCATTAGTTCAGAATGGACATAGTCCATAACAAGTGTGTCCCACCCCTCCACTACCCCACACTATAACCCCATCCCAAAATGCCCACCTCACACACCTCCACATGCACCCCCACACACACACACCACCACCCCACGTCACCAGTACATAAAACCATATTGGATGATTAATCTACTATATAAACCCAAAAAGTCCCTCCAATTGCGTAAATAGTACTCCATGATGTCCTTATACTATCAGAGATGGTATTGAGGTTCATTCGACTGTCAGTGATGTTATTCCGATGTTTTCATAGATATTCAAAATACATCATCCTGTCATGTATCCAAGAAAATGTCCTCCCTCACGGCATACTGGATATTTATGTAGCAAAAATCTATAAAGAAACAAAATAAAATAAATACCCAATCATATACTATAAAAAAGAAGAGTAACTCAGATATTCGTTTAGCCAATTCAGTGTCATTGTTTCTAATGTTGCTATCCATTTTGTTTCCTTACACAATAATGTCTTTGTGTGGTCACCCCCTCTGCTTCCCATGTACACCTGATCGATACCGTTTACTCTAAGAAGTCGCCAATTGGATTGATATTTGGTTTTGAAATGTCGTGTCAAAGGTTTGCCCCTCATCCCACCTTGATCCACCCAATCCAATTCTTACTATTTTGGATGTGTTCCATAACGTATGTTAGTGTTCTAGTCGTCATCCCAACATATATTTTGCCACATGGGCAACATATCACAGCCGAGGTGGCACATGTAATATGATGTACTATGCGGTACTGTTGTGTTCCTGCTTGGTTGGTAAATTCATGTGTTCTCTCCATTACCGTGCAAGCACCACATCTGCCACATGCATAATTGCCCCATGGTAGTCCTTTGAAACCCAACAGTTGTTGTCTTGGGATCGGGCTGACATAATGGCTCTTTACAAGAATATCCCTCAAATTAGGGCACGCCTAGGGGTCATCAGGGGTTTAGAGGGTAAGACTTCCCTTAATCTAGGGTCACTCATCAAAATACCCCAGTGGCGGGCTAAGATGTTACACAATCCCGACCACTGCTTGTTAAACCAAAAAATAAATCTTATTTTACCAGTCTCACCACTCTCCTCCATTTTCTTCTTAGACATAAGGGTCTGTCTGTTCATCTGCCTAACCCCAATCCAATCCTGGATAAGGGTCATCTGGGGGTATCCTCCCTGATCAAACCCGTTCAACCATATCAACAGCCTGTTTATCAAATAAGTCGTCATTGGAACAAATCCTCCTAGCTCTTATCATTTGTCCCTGTGGTATAGCTTTCACAATGTGAGAAGGGTAAAATGAGTTAGCCATAAAGTAGGAGTTGTCCGAGGTGTCCTTCCTGTGTATGTCCATCAAAACTTCTCCATTACCATCAACCAACATTCAAATCTAGAAAATCAATACTACTGCGTCTATGCAGCACGAGAGGAAAGGCGGCCCAGAAACAGCAAGATTAGGGCTACAGCGTCAGTATTACAAAGCTATAGTGGAGTGCACGTGTGATCCCTGTAGGTGTGCCAACAGCAGTGGTGCAAAGTCCGTACGGAGCAGAATGAATACAACACAGAATGAAGAGGCTGCACTCACCAGGGGCAACGTGGCTTTAATTCAGCATGCCAGGTAACAAGCGGGTGGAAGGAGGGAGGCGGGGAGAGTACACCAGGACAGACTGTTTCACGCCGGCAACGGCGCTTCTTCAAGCTGGTATGATACATATAAATAAGTTAATATACACGGGGTTTTGCATGCACAAGATAAGGGAAGACAAGTGGTAAGTATCCACCTTACATTTTATTCATTTTTTTTTCTTTTTTTATACCTATGTATTTTTATTCTGATATCTCCTTTTTATGAATTGATTCTGTGTTTTCTACATTTATATATATGTATATATATATATATATATATATATATATATATATATACACATGTATTTTTTTTAAACAGATATATTATAATAAAATTATTTTTATACATGATTAAATTTGTTACAAGTTATTTTTAATTGGGGTATATTCATAATTTTGCTGTGTGGTTCTCCACACTTGTAGGTTGTTGTTTCAGTTGCTCTTTCAGTGAATAATTAAAACACCCCCCCCCCCCCCCCCTTATTTATGAATTATTCTACTTGAGCCCTTGAGGAAAGTTTTTTTTCGGTTACAGTACCACGCAACTGTAAATAATACTTGTCCTGAAAAACAAAAAAATTGTGCCTCAAAACAAATTTCAATAACTCAAGTAATAACTCAAAAGTGAGATTACTGGTACTGAGAGAGAACCTGCATGCCCGCAGTTCTTCATCATGTGCAATGGAGGTGTAGAGTCACTCAACGTCACTGGTCACTATCAACATATCCTGCTCCAGAATTAATCCTTCAAAACATTTAAGTATGTCCATTGAATCACGAACATACGACGGCAAGGACTCAACCAATGGCTTCAAAAAATCCAAAAATTGACAGGTCACCTCAGTCAAACTTCCTACCCCCGAAATGATGGGCCTTCCCGGGGGGCAAAGTACATCTTTATGTATTTTGGGCAGGAGATACAGGGTGGGTACCCTAGGATGCTGAACCCTCATATGTCCTCTTAGATATTGTACCTAACTCCACTGCCCTATACAATATGGACTCCAATTCTTTTGAGAGTATCAGACAAATGGCGTCTCACCTCTCTTTGATACAAATTGCACGCCCATATCACCACATTACCCCCCTTGTCCGCAGGCTTATAGATCACTTTTATAGCTCTTAATTCGCTTAATGCTTGTCGCTCACCTCTGGACAAATTATCCCCATAACCATTGCGTAACTGTTTAAATTCATTGGTCACCATTCGCACAAATATCTCAACCTGTGGACATAGGTACAACGCAGGATACACCGTGGATATTTTCCGTACATGCTCCAGGACAGGGTCTGCATCCAAACCCTGGGCTTCCCTCCATAACTCCTCCAAAGCTGCCAAGGCGTCATATTCACCATTTGTAGCAGTGGTCATAGAATCACCATCTGAAGTCTTAACAAAATGTCTCCGCTGGATTACCATATGGGAAAATAAAATGTAAGTCCTTGACAGCCTCAAAGTAGTTAAAATCATGAGTGGGGGGAAAAAGTTAGACCTTTAGATAATACTTGTATCTGATCATCAGTGAATTGGTGTTTAGATAGATTTATTACCTTTAACGCCTCCTTCTGGCCTTGGGTGGCATTGCGAACCGGATCTTTCTGGTATCGAGTCCTTTGGTTCCTAGTCATAACTGATAGGTCGCCACCTTCTTCTTCCCCACCCATCTTGTGCATTCACCTGTCTAAAAAACGGTCCCCTAATGAGGAGGAGGAGCATGATGGTGGTCACCCACCTCCCAATCTCTGCCATTTATATACAGCGTTATTGGAATAATCAGTCTGATCACATTTGAATTTTCTGACTTTTTGAGCCTGAATCTCTCCTTCCCACTTCTTGAATTCAGTATTCAACTCCGTTTCAATTGCCACCAAACAATCAGAAAGTAACTTTCTTCTCAAAGATTCCTTCAATTTATCAATTTCCCCTTAAAGCTGGTCTAAAGATTTCTTATCCAATCCAAGAGCAATTCCAGAAAAGTTCTAGAACAAACTTTGCAAGATTCTTCCCACCTAGTTCCAAAATGGGGATCCTCAACAGGAAATGCAGGAAACAATTGGACACAAAGTCCTCTAGGAATAATATTCTTCTGTAAATAATTTTCTAGACTGGCCTTATTCCACCAGACATTTATCCGTTTCTTTAACAAAACTTTTAGCTTTATCTGATCTTCTCTTATATTAGTATCTACATCATTCAACTGGGTATTGCCCTCATCAAATATGTTAACCAGTTGTATGACCTATTGACCTATGCCTGGTCACGGGATCTGTAATCCAAAAAGAAACAATAAAATAAATACCCCATCATATACTATGAAAAAAGAAGAGAAACTCAGATATTCATTTAGTCCATTCGGTGTCATGGTGTCTAATGTTACTACCCATTTTATTTCCTTACACAATAATTTGTAATAATAGTTTTTCCAGGGATCAGCTTCATTTTGACTGCTCACTGGCAGATCCAAACAAGAGAGTTACAATAAAAATATGTTTTCCCATAGCATTGTCATAGTTATAGGGGGTAGAGATAGCAGTTGCACCCTGGTGCCTATTGGTTAGCACTGTTGCCTTGCAGTGCTGGGGTCCTGGGTTCAAATCCCACCAAGCACAACATCTGCAAAGAGTTTGTATGTTCTCTCCGTGTTTGCGTGGGTTTCCTCCAGTTTCCTCCCACACTTCAAAACATACTGATAGGGACAGGGACCAATTTGAGTGTACAGCGCTGCAGAATCTGTGTGCGCTGCGCTATATAAATAAAGAGTTGTTATTATTATAAGAACACTCCAGTATTATAGGTGGTACGTAGTAGGCCTGGCTCATAGGAATCATGGACTGGAAAATAATCAGGAGTAGGTGATAGATTCCTCATTCGTAAGCGCTTGGATCCAGCCATTTAATATCAACTAACGGGATTTCATAATACGGCCAGGCGGCCCAGGATCCCGCGTTTTTATAACATTCACCTCATAGAAGGGGCAGCTGGATTCCAGAGCATTTATAGCTACTGTTCTACTCATCAATATCCCCGTAGATGGCTACCAGCCAATGAGACTCAACAGCCGGGGGCATTAGATTTCCTGCAGCAGGTAGCGCTGTATAAACAATTTCACATCTGGATTTAAGGAGTACAATGTAAGATGACTAGAAGTGTAAATTCACCGACAGGAATGTAGATTGGGGGTGGGGGAAGTGAAAATTTAAAATAATTTTTTTTTTTTTTTTAAAGTTCAAGTTTCCAGTAAGTAGTAAGGTCATCTACTGGTACAATCTTCATAGGACTAATTCATGGAAATCAGACCGCTTTTGCTAAATACTGAAGACCTCCAAAGGGATACTCCACTGGAACATTTAGTTTCGAACGCTGTGTGCGTGCTGCGGGGGGGGGGGGGGCTTGGGGGGTCGGTCAAGCCACCTTGTGATGTCACGTCCCCTCCCATAGACTTGAATTGAGGGGGCATGATGTCACGAGGGGGCTTAGCCGACCCCCGCAGCGCGCACACAGCATTCGGAACTAAATGTTCCGAACACTGGCCAGTGGAGTACCCCTTTAAGGAGACTATGAAGCAGAGCTGTTAAGGGCCACCAACGAATAAAGTTGGCATGGTGGCTTTTCCCATGGTAACTATGCCAGTGCTGCTTTGTTGTCATGCCAAGCACATGTATCGGGGAGAGAAGGGAATTTCCATAATGATGCCAGTCAATTCACAATTCTGGTCAAAATCGGAATTTTACGTTTAACTTTTTTTATTGGCAATACAGTAGTATTGTACAAAAAATAAATAGGGGATAAGATGTCTAGCGACGGAGTAGCCGTTTATAGAATACTAAGGCTATGTTCACACTGGGGAATGTCCCCAAAGAAAATCTCTGTGCAGACATTCCCCTGACAGCGGAGCGCCGCCCCCCCCCCTGGCCACCACAGTAATGGCCGCATTTTTTGCGCGTACGCCATTGACCGTATGGTTTAATTAATTATATATTTTTATAGTTCGGACATTTACGCACGCGGCGATACCACATATGTTTGTTTTTATTTTTTTTACACTGTTTTATTTTTTTTATGGGAGAAGGGGGGTGATTCAAACTTTTATTAGGGAAGGGGTTAAATGACCTTTATTAACACTTTTTTTTTACATTTTTTTTTCAGTGTTAGAGGTCCCATAGGGACCTATAACACTGCACACACTGATCTTTTACACAGATCACAGGCGTGTATTAACACGCCTGTGATCAGTGTTATCGGCGCTTGACTGCTCCTGCCTGGATCTCAGGCACGGAGCAGTCATTCGCCAATCGGACACCGAGGAGGCAGGTAAGGGCCCTCCCGGTGTCCTGTCAGCTGTTCGGGACGCCGCGATTTCACCGCGGCAGTCCCGAACAGCCCGACTGAGCAGCCGGGTCACTTTCACTTTCGCTTTAGAAGCGGCGGTCAGCTTTGACCGCCGCTTCTAAAGGGTTAATACCGCACATCGCTGCGATCGGTGATGTGTGGTATTAGCCGCGGGTGCCGGCCGCTTCATATCGCGGGAGCCGGCGCAGGACGTAAATATACGTCCTGCGTCGTTAAGGGGTTAATATAAGACCCATTCTTATTTTCGGAGAAACACGGTGATGCATTTCCGTGCAGAGTCGGCAGAAAAAATAGACTTGTCTATTCTTTCTGCAGACACTGGAATTTGAATTTCTGTAAATTCTGTTTTTTTAACAATGCAGCAGAATCCCATTGACAATCAATAGGACTCTGCAGCTGCGGAATCTCTGTGCAGAATTCTGTACAGAAATTCCATCGTGTGAACATGTGAAGCGATAGCTGGTATTTACAGTCATGGCCGTAAATGTTGGCACCCCTGAAATCTTTCAAGAAAATAAAGAATTTCTCACAGAAAAGGATTGCAGTAACACGTGTTTATTTCCTTTGTGTGTATTGGAACTAAACCAAAAAAATGGAGAAAAAAAGCAAATTGGACATAATGTCACCAAACTCCAAAAATGGTCTGGACAAAATTATTGGCAGCCTTAACTTAATATTTGGTTGCACACCCTTTGGAAAAAATAACTGAAATCAGTCACTTCCTATAACCATCAATAAGCTTCTTACACCTCTCAGCCGGAATGTTGGACCACTCTTCCTTTGCAAACTGCTCCAGGTCTCTCTTATTGGAAGGCGCCTTTTCCCAACAGTAATTTTAAGATCTCTCTACAGGTGTTCAATAGAATTTAGATCTGGACTCATTGCTGCCACTTCAGAACTCTCCAGCGCTTTGTTACCATCCATTTCTGGGGGCTTTTTGATGTTCTTCCTGCTGGAAGACCCAAGATCTCTGATGCAAACCCATCTTTCTGACACTGGGCTGTACAGTGCGACCCAAAATCCGTTGGTAATCCTCAGATTTCATGAAGCCTTGTACACATTCAAGCACCCAGTGCCAGAGGCAGCAAAACAAGGTAGGTACTGTAGTCTCTTCTTTGTAGGCCTCATACCATTTTCGGTAAACAGTAGAATGATGTGCTTTACCAAAAAGCTCAATCTTGGTCTCATCTGTCCACAAGAAGTTTTCACAGAAGGAATTTGGTTAGTCAAGTTCATTTTAACAAAATGTAGTCTTGCTTTTTTATGTCTCTGTGTCAGCAGTGGGGTCCTCCTGGGTCTCCTGCCATAGCGTTTCATGCCATTTAAATATCGACGGATAGTTCGTGCTGACACTGATGCTCCCCGGATCCTTTGTTTGACTCTGTACTTTCTGTTTAAAATTTTGAATCAAAACTATTGAACGTGACACTGATGCTCCTTGAGCCTGCAGGACAGCTTGAATATCTTTGGAACTTGTTTGGGGCTGCTTATCCACCATCCGGACTATCCTGCGGTGACACCTTTCATAAATTTTTCTCTTCCATCCACTCCCAGGAAGATTAGCTACAGTGCCATGGGTTGCAAACTTCTTGATCATGTTGTGCACTGTGGACAAAGGCAAATCTAGATCTCTGGAGATGGACTTGTAACCTACAATCCACAATTTTGAAAGGGTGCCAATAATTTTGTCCAGACAATTTTTAGAGTTTGGTTTGACATTATGTCCAATTTGCTTTTTTTCCTCCTTTTTTGGTTTAGTTCCAATACACACAAAGGGAATAAACATGTGTATAGAAAAACATGTGTTTCTGCAATCCTTTCCTGTGAGAAATACGTCATTTTCTTGAAAAATTTCAGAGGTGCCGACATTTACGGCCATGACTTGTATATGGGTTGTATTCCCTTGTCAGACACAGTAGATGGGGAGGATTTTCTCACTGGATTGTTGTTTTTTAGTTTTTTATAAACACCTCAATTTGCCTGATACTGTCTTTGTGGTCTAACATTTCTTTTAGACTGATCTTCACAACCCTTTAACCGCGTGCCCAGGTGCCCCCAAGGCTGGCAGAACTACCAACACAACAGAATCAGATGCCACCATTCC
This sequence comes from Hyla sarda, assembly GCF_029499605.1. Classification (NCBI taxonomy): domain Eukaryota; kingdom Metazoa; phylum Chordata; class Amphibia; order Anura; family Hylidae; genus Hyla; species Hyla sarda. Next base: position 425,705,899 of record NC_079191.1, read on the forward strand.
CGCTTTTCAAATGCGATCGAGACAACCACGCAGCCCCGGCCTCAAAAATAAGACAGGAGGGAAGTAGTTTTATAAAAAAAAAAAAAAAAAATCTTCGACTTTGTGGAAAAGCAGCTGCGCGATTGCAAAAACAAACAGCTCTCCGCATCTGCTTTCCCCATATACTTACCTTGTAAATAGTTCACAGGAGATATTTACAAGGTAATCTTTTTTTTTTTTGGCCCTACAAATCTGGAATATCCCAATAAACACTGAGTATTAATGAACATCAGCACATTGCACACAAAGCACTTTATAGAGCCCTCAAAGAGAACCAGTCTTTTTAATAGACTCTGGCCCCGTGTCCAATTGCCATGTCATCACATGTCTAACCCAGAACGGTTTCCAGGAGAGTTCACACAGTACCAGCACCTGTCTTCTAACAGACAGATGCTCCGCGTACATATTTACTAGATATTTCGCATTATCGATTCTTCGAATGACACATATGGGACATTTTCACAAAAGAGCACCATGAAAATCCACGTGACCGACACTTGTAAATATTCTCAGAACTTACTAATGAAATGCCAGACTCATTCAGGAAGTCATTTCCATAAAGAGACTTGGTGCCAGGAACTTCGCTTTCCATTGAGTAACCATAATAGGGTCAGGAGCTTCATGAGTTCAGTTTCCACAGAATGGCTAGAATGAGACTTGTGTGCTACAAGCTTTTCTCGATTGAGTTTTAATGAAATGACCATAAAAATTAAATAACATTTTTCCAAAATTAATTGCCAGAATACCAAAATCTTTAAGTGTCTTAGACACTAAATTGCAGGATACAGGTAAAGATGCAGCTTAGTAGGCCAGGAGCTTTATGGATTGGATTGTCATTTAATAGCCATTATGAGACTTCCGGAGCTTCATGGATTAGGTTTCCAAAGCCAAGAGTGGCCACAAGCCAAGGAGAGCCACGAGTAATGGAGCACCACAAGTAATGGAGCCCCACAAGCCAAGGAGAGCCACGAGAAATGGAGCGCCACTAGTAATGGAGCCCCACAAGCCAAGGAGAGCCACGAGTAATGGAGCGCCACAAGCCAAGGAGAGCCACGAGTAATGGAGCGCCACAAGCCAAGGAGAGCCACAAGTAATGGAGCGCCACAAGCCAAGGAGAGCCACGAGTAATGGAGCGCCACAAGTAATGGAGCCCCACAAGCCAAGGAGAGCCACGAGTAATGGAGCGCCACAAGTAATGGAGCCCCACAAGCCAAGGAGAGCCACAAGTAATGGAGCGCCACAAGCCAAGGAGAGCCACGAGTAATGGAGCGCCACAAACCAAGGAGAGCCACAAGTAATGGAGCGCCACAAGCCAAGGAGAGCCACGAGTAATGGAGCGCCACAAGTAATGGAGCCCCACAAGCCAAGGAGAGCCACGAGTAATGGAGCGCCACGAGCCAAGGAGAGCCACGAGTAATGGAGCGCCACAAGTAATGGAGCCCCACAAGCCAAGGAGAGCCACGAGTTATGGAGCGCCACGAGCCAAGTATAAGATGGAATTAAGCACATTCTTAGTAGACTTCTAAAGTGGTTGACAGGTTGTATTAAAGGGGTACTCTGCCCCTAGACATTTTATCCCCTATCCGTTTGTTTAGAGCGTCGGGTGCAGCGCCGGAGGTTCGTGATGTCACGGCCGCACCCCGCTCGTGACACCATGGTCACTTCCCCTCAATGCAAATCTACGGAAGGGACGTAGCCGTGACATCACAATCGGGGCATGGCCTTGACGTCACAAGCCTCCTCCCCGCATTGCCAGTCATCAGACACGGACCAAAGTTTGCTCCGTGCACTGGATGTCTGGGGTGCCACAGCCAAGATCATGGAGGTCCCCGGTAGCGGGACCCCTGCGATCAGACATTTATCCTATGCTTTGAATAGGGGATAAGAGGTCTAGGGGTGATGAACCATGCTTCACCATCGGGCAATAATCTCACCAATGGCTTTAGAGGCTCTCAAAACTATCTACCTGCTCGAATGGGTATGTTGACGCTTATGGAAAGAGAGCAATGTAAGGAGCCGTTGTTTATATAGCACCCAATTGTTCTGATGAAAAGACATCAAAACAACTGAGATGGCCCTTTCCAGTTTTTTGGCAGTGTTTGGCCCACAAGTGGTTGAGAATATCTTCCCCCAATCGTCATGGCAACCTCGTTAAAATACTGTTAGATTGTGCGAAACATAATAGGTATCTAATTCAAATTATTTAAGAAAAATGCTCCTGTGGCTAGATATTTTTTAGTTGCTCTGGTGCCCCTGCTGTTCTTTTGATTTTTTTCGGAGAACGTCCAGTGCCAGTGACACAGTGGTCTCCAAACTGTGGACCTCCAGATGTTGCAAAACTACAACTCCCAGCATGCTTATAGTTGTAGTTCTGCAACATATAGAGGTCTGCAGTTTGGAGGAACAGTGCACTAGAGGCTGGGACCCAACAAGATGGGATGGTGGTACAGCACCTCTGATCATTGGGTGGAGAGATGGAGTCAGACAGAGCTAATTCAAGACTTTGCTTCTCCCGATCCTACATTAGTCCTAATAATCAGCTTATGCTAAAGACCCAGAGAAATTTCCCTTGACTAAGGCTCAATACACACGGGACAGATATGCTGCAGACAATGGGGGAGATTTATCAAAACCCGTCCAGAGGAAAAGTTGCCCAGTTGCCCATAGCAACCAATCAGATCGCTTCTTTCATTTCTCACAGTCCTCTTCAAAAGTGAAAGAAGTGATCTGATTGGTTGTTATGGGCAACTCAGCAACTTTTCCTCTGGACGGGTTTTCCTAAATCTCCCCCAACGTCTTCAGTAAGAGCCCATGCACACTATAGATATTCTGTTTGTAACACGCAATCCACTTGTGGCAGAATCCCATCCATTTCAGTGGGATTCTGCTCCTCAGTCCACACTATAAAACTTCTGTAGCAGAACTTCTGACGCGAAATCTTCCCTGAAAATGCCCATTTGTCAATAGGTATTGAATCTGCAGTGAAAATTAACCCCTGCAATTTACACACAAAATGAATCCCAATTCTGTGTGGAGCAGATCTGCTGACAGAACTTAGCAAGTGTGCAATGACCCTTAAAACTAGAGCCCCAACTAAGAATCATCTGTATAATCAATCGATCATTGGTTTGATTAATTTATTAATAGGAATTTTAGAAAAATGGGATTAAGGGGTCAAGGAAAGGTTAACTAAAGGAAGTGGGGAACGCATTGTGAAAAGATAACAGGGGGGGGGGGTAGAGAGAAGGGACAGCACCTAAGGAGTTAACAGAGGGTAAGAGTGAAAGAACAGCCCCTGGAGGGTTAGCAGAGGGTAAGAGCGAAGGGACGCCACCTGAAGAGTTAACAGGAGAAAAAAGGGTTAACCCATGAGCCTCGCTGCCGGGAGAGGTCTCAGTGCTGGAGGTAGGCCGCGGTCTCAGTGCTGGAGGTAGGCCCGCGGTCTCAGTGCTGGAGGTAGGCCCGCGGTCTCAGTGCTGGAGGTAGGCCCGCGGTCTCAGTGCTGGAGGTAGGCCCGCGGTCTCAGTGCTGGAGGTAGGCCGCGGTCTCAGTGCTGGAGGTAGGCCGCGGTCTCAGTGCTGGAGGTAGGCCGCTGTCTCAGTGCTGGAGGTAGGCCGCTGTCTCAGTGCTGGAGGTAGGCCGCGGTCTCAGTGCTGGAGGTAGGCCGCGGTCTCAGTGCTGGAGGTAGGCCGCGGTCTCAGTGCTGGAGGTAGGCCCGCAATCTCAGTGCTGGAGGTAGGCCCGCGGTCTCAGTGCTGGAGGTAGGCCGTGGTCTCAGTGCTGGAGGTAGGCCGCGGTCTCAGTGCTGGAGGTAGGCCGCGGTCACAGTGCTGGAGGTAGGCCGCGGTCTCAGTGCTGGAGGTAGGCCGCGGTCTCAGTGCTGGAGGTAGGCCGCGGTCTCAGTGCTGGAGGTAGGCCGCGGTCTCAATGCTGGAGGTAGGCCACGGTCACAGTGCTGGAGGTAGGCCGCGGTCTCAGTGCTGGAGGTAGGCCGCTGTCTCAGTGCTGGAGGTAGGCCGCGGTCTCAGTGCTGGAGGTAGGCCCGCGGTCTCAGTGCTGGAGGTAGGCCCGCGGTCTCAGTGCTGGAGGTAGGCCCGCGGTCTCAGTGCTGGAGGTAGGCCGCGGTCTCAGTGCTGGAGGTAGGCCGCGGTCTCAGTGCTGGAGGTAGGCCGCGGTCTCAGTGCTGGAGGTTGGCCGCGGTCTCAGTGCTGGAGGTAGGCCGCGGTCTCAGTGCTGGAGGTAGGCCGCGGTCTCAGTGCTGGAGGTAGGCCGCGGTCTCAGTGCTGGAGGTAGGCCGCGGTCTCAGTGCTGGAGGTAGGCCGCGGTCTCAGAGCAGGAGGTAGGCCGCGGTCTCAGTGCTGGAGGTAGGCCGCGGTCTCAGTGCTGGAGGTAGGCCGCGGTCTCAGAGCAGGAGGTAGGCCGCGGTCTCAGTGCTGGAGGTAGGCCTTAGTGCAGGTCAACAGCATCTTCAAAAAGGCACTGGAGGGTAAGGGGAGATGGAGGGGACATTTAGGGGCAGACTGAGGGGTTAAAAGGCAGGGAAAGGAGTAACAATAGGTATACTATGTTACTAGGCAACGCCCCCTAGCAACCAATGAAAGCTATGGTGGAAATTGACGACAAGGATTTCCATTATGGATTTATATCGATAACATTGATTAATTGTTGCAGATTTTCTTAAAGGGGTACCCCGCCCATAGACATCTTATCCCATATCCAAAGGCTAGGGGTAAGATGTCTGATCACGGGGGTCCTGCCGCTGGGATGATCAATGTGCAGCACCTGATGTTCGTTTAGAACCCTGGGGGGTGGGGGGCGGGGTCATGATGTCACTGCCACGCCCCTGTGACATTACACCACATCCCCTCAATGCAAGTCTATGGGAGGGGGTGTGACTGCCATCACACCCCCTCCCATAGGCTTGCATTGAGGGGGTGTGGCCGTGACGTCACAACCCTGCCGCCCACTCCAAGCATTCGGAACAAAATGTTCTAAACGCTGGGGCAGCGGAGTACCCCTTTAAACACTAAACATAAATTTGTACCAAATAGTGTAAATTTTGGTGCAAATCTGGTCTGGTGGATCATACACATCTGTGTAGTGTTGGGAGATGATGGGACCGGGACACTTCTATATGAAAATAGTCTAATAGTATATGGAGTTGTTAAGCTTTTCGTATATCAATAACAGATGTCAGAACAGCCGAATATCTGTTATTTATTAAGACAGAAAGAAAAAACCCACCACGTCCTGTGCATGGTCTCCTGTATGTCACTGATCTGGAGAGCACTTGTGTCGGCTATAAAGGCCGGCTACACTTTCATCTAAACGGATCAGATCGCCACGTAAATGTATGTTCCTTTGTACTTTTTATTTAATAAATTAGCTATCCTCCAGAAGAAAGAAAACTCTCTAGTGCCACCTACAGGTACCTACTCTTTAAAGAAGCAATCCAGGGTTTTGTTTTATTTGTCCATATCATGCACACTCACCATCACTAGCCCTACAGCGCCATCTGTTTCATTCCAGCACAGCTGCATCCATGTGGTTCATTACTGTAACTAGGTCATGTGATCACCAGTCTGAACCACAGAAACCGTGGTCACTCCTGGGTCAGGTGATTACCTGTGATCTACAGGACATCAAATCCCTACCGACATCTCACAAACCCCTCCCTGCCCAGCTCTATCTGTATACTGCTTCTCTCTCTATAGGATCAGAATATCTTTAGCTATATATGTAGCAATACCTCTCCCCTCCAGCTCTATCTGTATACTGCTTCTCTCTATAGGATCAGAATATCTATAGCTAAATATGTACCTCTCCATTCCAGCTCTATCTGTATACTGCTGCTATCTCTATAGGATCAGGATATATAGTAGTTATACCTCTCCCCTCCAGCCCTATCTGTATACTGCTACTGCTGTCTCTATGGGATCAGGATGTATAGTGGTTATACTCCTCCCCTCCAGCTCTCTGTGTATACTGCTGCTATCTCTATGGGATAAGGTTATATAGTAGTTATATTCCTCCCCTCCAGGTCTATTTGTATACTGCTACTATCTCCATGGGATTAGGGTATATAGTACTTATACACCATCCCTCCAGCTCCATCTGTATACTGCTGCTATCTCTATGGGATCAGGATATATAGTAGTTATACCTCTCCCCTCCAGCCCTATCTGTATACTGCTACTGCTGTCTCTATGGGATCAGGATGTATAGTGGTTATACTCCTCCCCTCCAGCTCTCTGTGTATACTGCTGCTATCTCTATGGGATCAGGATATAAATTATATAGTTTTTGATGTGATTTTTCCACAACTGTGCAAATTTTATTTTTACCACCATTTTGGAAAGCAGCCAATACGTGTGAAAATGCAGTAATTATTCAATGTGTGAACACAGCCTTAAGACTTCAAATCTTCATAAAACACCTCAATTGTAATTGTTGGTCAAAACCCATTTCGCCTCATGGTAATATTTCTCTAAACAAAAAACAAAAACAAACCAACGCACCATTAATAAGAAAATGCATGAAAACTGCCCATAATGTGAACCAACTTCAACCCATTTAGGAGTCATTGCAATGAGGAATTGCAATCAATATGGCTGAAAAACCCATGCATGCCACATCAGCTAAAATAGGTAAGCACAAGAACTTGTACATTATTTTTTAACCCCTTAAGGACCAGGGGTTTTTCCGTTTTGGCACTTTCCTTTTTTCCCTCCTTACCTTAAAAAAATCATAACTCTTTCAATTTTGCACCTAAAAATCCATTTGAGGGCTTATTTTTTGCGCCACCAATTCTATTTTGTAATGACATCAGTCATTTTACCCAAAAATCTACAGCAAAATGGGAAAAAAAAATCATTGTGAGACAAAATTGAAAAAAAAAAGCCATTTTGTAACTTTTGGAGGCTTCTGTTTCTACACAGTACATTTTTCGGTAAAAATGACACCTTCTCTTTATTCTGTAGGTCCATACGGTTAAAATGATCCCCTACTTATATAGGTTTGATTTTGTTGGACTTCTGAAAAAAATCATTACTACATGCAGGAAAATTTATACGTTTAAAATTGTCATCTTCTGACCCTTATAACTTTTTTATTTTTCCGTGTATGGGGCGGTATGAGGGCTCATCTTTTGTGCCGTGATCTGAAGTTTTTAGCGGTACCATTTTTGTATTGATTGGACTTGTTGATCGCTTTTTATTCAATTTTTCATGATATAAAAAGTGACCAAAATGCACTATTTTGGACTTTGGAATTTTTTTTTTTATTTACACTTTTATTTTTTTTAAACTTTTATTAGGGAAGGGGTTAAATGATCTTTATTCACTTTTTTTTCACTTGTTTTTTTGCAGTGTTATAGCTCCCATAGGAGGCTATAACACTGCACACACTGATCTCTTACATTGTTCAATGGTTTCTCATAGGAAACCATTGATCAATGATTCTGCCACTTGACTGCTCATGCCTGGATCTCAGGCACTGAGTAGTCATTCGGCGACCAGACACCAGGAGGCAAGGTAGGAGACCCTCCTCGTGTCCCAGAGCTGTTCGGGACACCGCGATTTCGCCGCGGACATCCCGAACAGCTCCCTGAGCTAACCGGCATTGATTTACTTTCACTTCAGATGCCGCGTTCAACTTTGAACGCCGCGTCTAAAGGGTTAATAGCGTGCGGCACCGCGATCATTGCCGCGCGCTATTAGCCACGGGTCCCGGCAGTTGTTAGAGGCCGGGTCAGACCAGATATCACACCGTGGCCCCACGTTATAGAAAGGGAAAGGACTGAGGACGTACCGGTACGTCCTTGGTCCTTAAGGGGTTAATTAGGAAAAATAAATAAATAAAATCTTTGTCATTTTTTCCAATCCATACCAACCTTTAAACATGACTCATGACAGCTGTCTTGGGGGTTCTTGCTTCTCATCAGGGTGCTGATTTGGGATATCCAGCTGGTGTATAGAGTCTTACATATTTTTTCCCCATGGAACATTGCCCTGAGTTACATCTCCTGAAGGGAGTAAGGCTAGGTTCAGACTACGGAATTTCCGCCTGCAATTCCTCTTTGAAATTGCAGGCGGAAATTCCGCTTGCTAAAATGTATAGTGTAGTGAATGGGTTTCCGTTCACAAATTCACAATTCGGAATTTGTGAAGCGGAATTTGTGAACGGAAAATCCGCTTGGAAATTTCTGCCTGAAGAAAGGGGTTGCTCTTTCTACAGGCGGAAATCCGCGCGGAACACATTGCAGTCTATTGGAGACTGCAGTGTCCGCGCGGTCCTAGCACCGACTGATTCAGTCAGCGCTGGCCGCACTCAAAATTTCCGGGCGGAAATTTTCTGCCCAGAGACTCCGTAGTCTGAACCTAGCCTAACTCTCTAGTGCCACCTATAGGTATTGACCCTGCACATTAAAGGGGTACTCCGCTGCTCAGCGTTCGGAAATGTTCCGAATGCTTAGAGCCGGCGGCGGGAGCTCGTGACATCATAGCCCCGCCCCTCGTGATGTCACACCTGCCCCCCTCAATGCAAGTCTATGGTCTATGGTTGTCATATAAGTACCAAGTTCCATAAAACTATCTTCAGCTATTTGGAAAATACATTAAAGGGGTTCTCCACCCGAAGGTGATTTTAATACGTACCTGGCAGACAGTAATGGACAGGCTTAGGAAGGATCTGCGCTTGTCTTGGGGCTAAATGGCTATGCTGTGAGATTACCATAACACTGTGGCTAGCTTTTTGTGAACTGTTATTTCCTGTTTGAGTTTTCTTCTTTTGCCTACAAATCCCATAATTCCATTTTCCTCCCTCCCACACATCAGCACCCCACCCATTGAAACATTAATGAGCTGCATCCATTCAAAAGACCTGTGGTTTTCAATCAGGGTGCCTACAGCTGTTGCATTAGTTGCAGATTGATCTCTCTCCCACCAAGCGATCCCTCCACCCATTGAAGTAGACAGGCTCCCTGTCATCAGCTGACTAGTGAGTCAGGTCTCGGCCGCATTGCAACCTGGGAAAAATCTGAGACAACAGTCATTTTGTATGCTGTTAAAAATAAATATTGGGGTGAAAAGGGGTGAGAATTGTGATAAAACCGTCACACACAGGTACAGACACTATTATGAACTACACTAACTTTACAGCCCCTGTAGCATAGTCAAATAAAAAATATTCCTGGAATACCCCTTTAAGAATATACATACAATAAATAAGATATCATAAAAAATATATATATTTTGTATACAAACACACACATAGATAGTATGTATATATTGCCAGGCTTTGAGGGGGCAGTGCCCATTTCCTTATCTCCCACCTCATTAGCTACAAAGGCTTAGACAAAATATTGTCAATTGAACTTAATAATGTATCACCGAGCAAGTTATTTAGAAAATACATTTTTATTATTCTTTATGGCATATATAAACTAGACATAGAAACAGCAGAGCACCCAGATGCTGGGTGACAACAATAATACATACAAAGCCCACAGGAGGGCGCCACTCAGCTTTCCACATGCACATCTGCTTTGCTCTGCATTTGTCTTCACTGCAATTTGAATATATTTAATACTTTTAAAGGAGTCGTATATAAAACGTATTCCCTATCCACAGGATAGGGGATAAGTGTTTGATCGCGGGGGGTCCAACTGCTGGGGCCCCCTGCGATCTCCTGTATGGGGCCCCGGCTCTCCCCATGTGGGAGGCATGTCGACCGCAGCATGACCCCATGCCAGCTATATACTGCTGCAAATCTCTTAAGAGTTAATATCTCTTAAGTAAGAATATTGGCATTACCGGCTCCCAGACAGGATGACTCTGCAGTGAATGGCGGCACTATGAAATATAAAATAATCAGCTTAAAGGGGTACTCCGGTGAAAACAAATTTCAACTGGTGCAAGAAAGTTAAAAACAGATTTGTAAATTACTTTTATATAAAAATCTTAATCCTTCCAGTACTTATCAGCTGCTGTATGCTCCACAGGAAGTTCTTTTCTTTTTTAATTTCTTTTCAGTCTGACCGCAGTGCTCTCTGCTGACACCTCTGTCCATGTCAGGAACTGTCCAAAGCAGGAAAGGTTTGCTATGGGGATTTGCTCCTACTCTGGACAGTTCCTGGCATGGACAGAGGTGTCAGCAGAGAGAACTGTGGTCAGGCAGAAAGGAAATTAAAAAAGAAAAGAACTTCCTGTGGAGCATGCAGCGGCTGATAAGTACTGGAAGGATTAAGATTTTTATATAAGAGTAATTTACAAATCTGTTTTTAACTTTCTTGCACCAGTTGAAATTTGTTTTCACCGGAGTACCCCTTTAAGCAGCTGATAAGTATTGGAAGGATTAAGATTTTTTTAATAGAAGTAATTTACAAACCTGTTTAACTTTCTGGCACCAGTTGATTTAAAAGAAAATGTTTTCCAGTGGAGTACCCCTTTAAAGGGGTACTCCGGTGGAAAACTTTTTTATTTTTCTTTTAAATGAACTGGTGCCAGAAAGTTAAACAGATTTGTAAATTACTTCTATTAAAAAACATTAATCCTTTCAGTACTTTTTAGCAGCTGTATAATACAGAGGAAATTCTTTACTTTTTGAATTTCTTTTTTGTGTTATCCACAGTGCTCTCTGCTGACACCTGATGCCCGTATCAGGAACTGTCCACGGCAGGAGAAAATCCCCATAGCAAACCTATGCTGCTCTGGAGACAGTTCCTGACACGGACAGAGGTGTCAGCAGAGAGCACTGTGGTCGTGATGTCAGCAGAGAGCTCTGTGTTCAAAAAAGAAAATAACTTCCTCTGTAGTATTCAGCAGCTAATAAGTACTGGAAGGATTAAGATTTTTTAATAGAAGTAATTTACAAAAAACTGTTTAACTTTCTGCTTTAAACTGTTTAACTTTAAACATGAAAACAGAACACAACAAAAAGGTCCATGATGAGATCCTTCACATATAACTGGAGGGGAGGGGTGGTTGGTTCAACTAACGGTGGAGGCAGCCATTTTTTATGGAACGCACCACGGTGTATCACATGATCCATCTAAGCCGGTTAGTAGTTACGAAAAGGTATCAAGTGATACAATCCGATTCCGTGTAGTGGAGGTTTTGTCCAATATAATCCTGTGACGTACCATGTGACTGCGTCATCATAGTGTCCGACACCTCAACGTAGTGATGTATGGGTAAAATGGCTGCCTGCTTCTCTACGGTTCAGACGGCACCAACACTGGATCTGGGATGTTTTCACAGTTGTGCTTCTTAATAAACTTGTCCATACGATTCATGGCCGCCTTGTGCCGACGCCTCCCGGATACAGAGACCCAGGTATAATAGACACAGTCTGCAAGAGGGGGAGACGGGAACATATTTTAGATCTTACAAAGAAGAATCTGTATAAAAAAAAAAACACTTAAAAAAAACAAACAGCTCTGCTACTTCGGCAGCTGTTTGGGTAGGGGATCACACGTGCCGCATTTGCTGCTGTGTCTTTTCCTACCCATTAAAGTCAATGGGTAACAAAATCACCTGCAGAAAATACCTACCCCCTAGGGTAGGATTTCCAAATCAGGGTGCCTCCAGCTGTTGCAAAACTACAACTCTCAGCATGCCCGGACAGCCTTCGGCTGTCCGGGCATGCTGGGAGTTGTAGTTTTGCATTCGCTGGAGGCACCCTCGTTGGGAAACACTGCCCTAGGGGAAGGGTCACACACACAGCGCATCCGCAGTGTATTTGACACTGTGGATGCACTACTGACCTTCCCTAGAGTGGGCCCCCTGCTGTGCCTTGCTGGGAGTTGTAGTTTTGCAACAGCTGGAGGTACCCTGGTTGGGAAACACTGCCCTAGGGGAAGGGTCACACATAGCGCATCAGCAGCGTATTTGACGCTGCGGGTGTGCTAATGCCCTTCCCTAGAGTGTGCCCCCTGCTGTACCCATGTGGCCTGCTTTGACGGCATGTAGCAGCAATTCGCCGCTATGAGCAGACACACTGGGATCTGCGAGTCCGGCACGCTTGTGCAGTGTACTCCGACATCGCGGCCATTCTCGGCCTAGCTCAGGGTGCAGGGGGAACGGCCGCCTAGTCTGTGAGTACAATGCGTGTCTGTTAGTAGCGGCAGATTGCTGCTTCAAGCAGACAAAGCAGGACGCACGATCACAGCAGGGGGCACACTCCAGGGAAGGTCAGTAGCGCATCCGCAGCATCAAATACGCTGCGCTACGTGTGACCCAGGCCTTTAGGGTAATATAAACCTCTACCCAATGTAAAACCACTCGGTGGGGGCGACTTACCCGGTCCCTGTAACGTTCCAGCTACTAAAGCCTTTTTCATGGCAAGTTCTGCGCACTCCTGCCAGTCCTTTTTGGCGTGAAACTTTGTGAAGTGGTACGACGGCCACCAGCTCTTTCGGGGCAGCCAGGCCTCTAATACCCAAGCGCTACGATCACTGGCAAGAAAACAGATTATTATTGAGCACGTCAGCGCTTATCCAATACGGGATCCACATCAGTGTCCTAGAATAAGAAGCCGCTTCAATATCCGCAGCATTCATCTAATTGAAGCGGAGCCAATAGATCTGTAGTTTTGCAACAGCTGGAAGCACCCTGGTTGGGAAACACTGTATTAGAGAGTCGCTTTCTAAGCGGTTCCCTTATCTTTTCTTCAAAGTTTATCCACAACGACAAATCTAGTTTTAAAAAAAATATATATATCTTTATTTATTTATTATTATTTTTTTTTTTTACGAGATCACATGGATTTGCTCTCAAAATCCCTTTTTTTTTTCTCCTTTCACATTCAGCCCAAGAAAGGTCAATAAACCATCGGGTCTGTAATAGGGACCGGTACACGCTCATCCCTGGACCCATAGGGGAAGATTTTATCAAAACCTGTCAAGAGGAAAAGTTGTCCAGTTTCCCATAGGAACCAATCAGATCGCTTATTTTTCACAGGCTTCTTTAAAAATGAAAGAAGCGATCTGATTGGTTGCTATGGGCAACTGCTCCACTCTTCCTCTGCACAGGTTTTGATAAATCTCCCCCATAATCCTTTGTTGTTGTGAAATTCGCAGCAGTTCACCCTGTAAAGCCGCTGTATAATGGGTTTAATTTGTCTATAAAAATACTAAAATATTAAAGTAAAATGAGAAAAAGGAAAATTCATCCTAATAAAAAAAAAGCACACACACATTTTTTATTTTTTTACATGAGACGTGTCAAAAGCTTTGATCAGTGTGGGTCTCAGACACATTGTAGGAGATGGAATCCAAGATTCGTATTTTAAAAAAGAATTCCCATTTATAAAAGTTATCCCCTATTCTAAGGATAGGGGGGGATAAGTGTCAGATTGCAGGGGACCGACCGCCGAGACCCCTTGCACTGCACCCCTACCCTCTGAATGAAAAGAGTAGAGATGAGCGAACTTACAGTAAATTCGATTCGTCACGAACTTCTCGGCTCGGCAGTTGATGACTTATCCTGCCTAAATTAGTTCACCTTTCAGGTGCTCCGGTGGGCTGGAAAAGGTGGATACAGTCCTAGGAAAGAGTCTCCTAGGAATGTATCCACCTTTTCCAGCCCATGGGAGCACCTGAAAGCTGAACTAATTTATGCAGGATAAGTCATCAACTGCCGAGCCGAGAAGTTTGTGACGAATCGAATTTACTGTAAGTTCGCTCATCTCTAGAAACTGCGTGTGACGCTATTTCCGGGATCATCACATGACCGGACTGAATAAAATATCCGGATTGGCTTGATTGCCGGTCAAGTGCCCGATAGCGTCCCCTGCCGTATCCCATAGCAACATGACATGTGCATTACGTAAATACATGATCGAGGGTACATGGAGAAACAAGTTTATGAGTATATAAATGCACTGCGCATACATAACCTCATATAACACATTGTTGCTCCACCTCCCCTTGCTCAACCCAATGCACACGTGTTAATAGATGTTTACATAATAGAGGAGAAAATGTAATTTTTTTCATAACTGCCCCAAACAATAAGCTCAAATAATGCAACATGTACGTAGAGTATCTAAACTTAACAAATTAGTATATATACACATTAGATCATTGCGCTGATTAAAGGGGTAGTCCAGTGGTGAAAAACGTATCCCCTATCCTAAGGATAGGGGATAAGTTTGAGATCGCGGGGGGTCCGACTGCTGGGGCCCCCTGCGATCTCTCTGTACGGGGGCCAAGCTCTCTGGCCAGATAGCGGGTGTCGACCTCCGCAAGAAGTGGCAGCCGACACGCCCCCTCAATACATCTCTATGGCAGAGCCGGAGATTGCTGAAGGCAGCGCTTCGGCTCTGCCATAGTTGTATTGAGGGGGCGTGTCGGCTGCCGCTTCGTGCGGAGGTCGACACGCCCCCTTCCCGCGGGCTGTCGGGGCTCCGTACAGGAGATCGCAGGGGGCCCCAGCGGTCAGACCCCCCGCGATTTCAAACTTATCCCCTATCCTTAGGATAGGGGATAAGTTGTTCACCACTGGGTCACCACTGGATATCTCCTTTAAGACCTCTAGGTATACGGGAATCCAATTGCAGAATCCAATAGGCTTCTCTTGAGAAGACCAGTTTGGACCAATCTCCCCCCACGTCGGGGTCTCCTCACTTTCTCTATCCCTACAATGGAGATGCAAGATGCATTTCCACTGTGTTTGTCTCGTATATGCTTGGACAGACCAGACGTGGATCTATTCCCCACATCCACTGCTGGATATTGTGAGTATCGCATGTGTTCCGCAACTCTCAATTTGAGCTTGCGTGTGGTACAACCCCCGCACTGTAACTGGCATTCATTACAAGTGACCAGGTAAAGAACGGGGTCAGTATTACAGTTAATGAGAGAATTGATGGCAAAAGATTTCTTAGTAGTGCATGAGGAAAAATGTCTGGTGCTAGTCACATATTTGCAACATGTGCATCTAGTACCATTGCATTTGAAAAACCCCGTTGTAGTTAACCAATTATTGTTCGCACTGCTGATGATCGGAGAGTGATATTCCCCAAGCGATAGTCTCTCTCTCAGCGTTTGTGCTCTTCTCGCTACCATTCTCACACCTGTACTCAAAATGTCGGACACTTGTGTGTCCTGATGGAGTACTGGTAAAGGTTTGTAAAGAATTTGTTTTATTTCATCAAAGTCCATCGAAAATGGGGTAGAAAAGGTAAGTGTGACATCTTTTTGTTTTTCTTGACTGTCTTTAATTTTATTATTTTGTTTCTTTTGATTATGTTTAGTGTTGTCCAGGTAATCTTCTCTCTTTTTTCCTTCTGCTATTTTTTTTGGCACGGTTCAGTACATTCGGACTATATCCCCTCTTTTTGAGACGTAAATTAATGTCTGCTGCAGAATTGTTACATAGTTCTTCCGATGAGGATGCTCTCCTAGCCCTTATGTATTCACCAATGGGCAAATTAATAATACCGTATATACTCGAGTATAAGCCAAGTTTTTCAGCGCGATTTTTCGTGCTGAAAACACCCCCCTCGGCTTATACTCGAGTGAACTCTCCACCCGCAGTGGTCTTCAACCTGCGGACCTCCGGAGGTCAGCAGGTTGAAGACCACTGCGGCCTTCGACATCATCCAGCCCCCTCTCATCCCCCTTTAGTTCTGTACAGTACTCACCTCCGCTCGGCGTTGGTCCGGTGCTGCAGGACTGTCCGGAGAGGAGGTGGTCCGGTGGGATAGTGGTTCCGGGCTGCTATCTTCACCGGGGAGGCCTCTTCTAAGCGCTTCGGGCCCGGCCCCAGAATAGTCACGTTGCCTTGACAACGACGCAGAGGTACGTTCATTACCAACGTACTTCTGCGTCATTGTCAAGGCAACGCCTCTATTCCGGGCCGGAAGCGCGGAGAAGAGGCGCCCCCGGTGAAGATAGCAGCCCGGAACCACTATCCCACCGGACCACCTCCTCTCCGGACAGCCCTGCAGCACCGGACCAGCGCCGAGCGGAGGTGAGTACTGTACAGAACTAAAGGGGGGTGAGAGGGGGCTGTATGATGTCGAAGGCCGCAGTGGTCTTCAACCTGCGGACCTCCGGAGGTTTCAAAACTACAACTCCCAGCAAGCCCGGACAGCCGATGGCTGCCCGGGCTTGCTGGGAGTTGTAGTTTTGAAACCTCTGGAGGTCCGCAGGTTGAAGACCACTGAGGGCGGATGATGACAAGAGGATGATGAAGGGGGGGTGTGGGATGATGACAAGAGGATGATGGAGGGGGGGTGTGGGATGATGAAGGGGGGTGGGGATGATGACAAGGGGATGATGAAGGGGGGGGGGTGTGGGATGATGACAAGGGAATGATGAAGGGGGGATGTGTGGGATGATGACAAGGGGATGATGACAGGTGATGATGACGCCTGGATGATGACAGGTGATGATGATGATGCGGGTCTGGATGATGACAGGCGGTGATGATGATGGGGATGTTAATGACGGGTCTGGATGATGACAGGGGGAATGATGTATTTCCCACCCTAGGCTTATACTCGAGTCAATAACTTTTCCTGGGATTTTGGGTTGAAATTAGGGGTCTCGGCTTATACTCGGGTCGGCTTATACTCGAGTATATACGGTAGGTTGCATGCAGTCAGCTTTCTATATAAAGATGAACTGACTGTGTTGGTGTTAGAATTCCCCACGAGTGTTACATCAAGAAAATTAACTGTGTCTTTCTCCATATTACAGGTACATTTCAGATTGAAATCATTGTTATTAAGGTATTGAAAGAACTCAATTGCCTGTCCTGATGGTGTTTGTTTGTAGTCTGTAATAATGGACACGGTTATGCATGAAAACTGCATTAAAAAACAACGGTCGTTCAACTGGACCATCAATGTGGGGAACAACCACAACACAAACAAATAAAAGACTTTCTCCCCTGCACTTTAATACTTGTCACTTACTGGCGAAAAGTTCTCTTCAGCTGCTTTGCCAAGTAACTCCAAGCCTTTAGATCCTTCTTCCAACCCGAAAATTCCAAGAGATCAAAAAGAACCTGTAGAGCAAGCTTCTGATCGTCTTCTGAGTCTGTCAAAAGATCAGCAAAATTAGAATCTGAAAGCAGAAAACCCCAGTCCGATATTTCCATGTCCCAGATATTTTGTCTACTAGGAGGATCTGTCCTGTGTGGTGTAGTGTAGAGGATCTCTCCTGTGTGGTGTAGTGTAGAGGATCTCTCCTGTGTGGTGTAGTATAGAGGATCTCTCCTGTGTGGTGTAGTATAGAGGATCTCTCCCGTGTGGTGTAGTATAGAGGATCTCTCCCGTGTGGTGTAGTATAGAGGATCTCTCCCGTGTGGTATAGTATAGAGGATCTCTCCTGTGTGGTGTAGTATAGAGGATCTCTCCTGTGTGGTGTAGTATAGAGGATCTCTCCTGTGTAGTGTAGTATAGAGGATCTCTCCTGTGTGGTGTAGTATAGAGGATCTCTCCTGTGTGGTGTAGTATAGAGGATCTGTCCTGTGTGGTGTAGTATAGAGGATCTCTCCTGTGTGGTGTAGTATAGAGGATCTGTCCTGTGTGGTGTAGTATAGAGGATCTCTCCTGTGTAGTGTAGTATAGAGGATCTCTCCTGTGTGGTGCAGTATAGAGGATCTCTCCTGTGTGGTGTAGTATAGAGGATCTCTCCTGTGTGGTGTAGTATAGGGGATCTCTCCTGTGTGGTGTAGTATAGAGGATCTGTCCTGTGTGGTGTAGTATAGAGGATCTGTCCTGTGTGGTGTAGTATAGAGGATCTCTCCTGTGTGGTGTAGTATAGAGGATCTGTCCTGTGTGGTGTAGTATAGAGGATCTGTCCTGTGTGGTGTAGTATAGAGGATCTGTCCTGTGTGGTGTAGTATAGAGGATCTCTCCTGTGTGGTGTAGTATAGAGGATCTCTCCTGTGTGGTGTAGTATAGAGGGTCTCTCCTGTGTGGTGTAGTATAGAGGATCTGTCCTGTGTGGTGTAGTATAGAGGATCTCTCCTGTGTGGTGTAGTATAGAGGATCTCTCCTGTGTAGTGTAGTATAGAGGATCTCTCCTGTGTGGTGTAGTATAGAGGATCTCTCCTGTGTGGTGTAGTATAGAGGATATGTCCTGTGTGGTGTAGTATAGAGGATCTCTCCTGTGTGGTGTAGTATAGAGGATCTGTCCTGTGTGGTGTAGTATAGAGGATCTCTCCTGTGTAGTGTAGTATAGAGGATCTCTCCTGTGTGGTGCAGTATAGAGGATCTCTCCTGTGTGGTGTAGTATAGAGGATCTCTCCTGTGTGGTGTAGTATAGGGGATCTCTCCTGTGTGGTGTAGTATAGAGGATCTCTCCTGTGTGGTGTAGTATAGAGGATCTGTTCTGTGTGGTGTAGTATAGAGGATCTCTCCTGTGTGGTGTAGTATAGAGGATCTCTCCTGTGTGGTGTAGTATAGAGGATCTGTCCTGTGTGGTGTAGTATAGAGGATCTGTCCTGTGTGGTGTAGTATAGAGGATCTCTCCTGTGTGGTGTAGTATAGAGGATCTCTCCTGTGTGGTGTAGTATAGAGGGTCTCTCCTGTGTGGTGTAGTATAGAGGATCTGTCCTGTGTGGTGTAGTATAGAGGATCTGTCCTGTGTGGTGTAGTATAGAGGATCTCTCCTGTGTGGTGTAGTATAGAGGATCTCTCCTGTGTGGTGTAGTATAGAGGATCTCTCCTGTGTAGTGTAGTATAGAGGATCTCTCCTGTGTGGTGTAGTATAGAGGATCTCTCCTGTGTGGTGTAGTATAGAGGATCTGTCCTGTGTGGTGTAGTATAGAGGATCTCTCCTGTGTGGTGTAGTATAGAGGATCTGTCCTGTGTGGTGTAGTATAGAGGATCTCTCCTGTGTAGTGTAGTATAGAGGATCTCTCCTGTGTGGTGCAGTATAGAGGATCTCTCCTGTGTGGTGTAGTATAGAGGATCTCTCCTGTGTGGTGTAGTATAGAGGATCTGTCCTGTGTGGTGTAGTATAGAGGATCTCTCCTGTGTGGTGTAGTATAGAGGATCTCTCCTGTGTGGTGTAGTATAGAGGATGTGTCCTGTGTGATGTAGTATAGAGGATCTCTCCTGTGTGGTGTAGTATAGAGGATCTCTCCTGTGTGGTGTAGTATAGAGGATCTCTCCTGTGTGGTGTAGTATAGAGGATCTCTCCTGTGTGGTGTAGTATAGGGGATCTCTCCTGTGTGGTGTAGTATAGAGGATCTCTCCTGTGTGGTGTAGTATAGAGGATCTGTCCTGTGTGGTGTAGTATAGAGGATCTCTCCTGTGTGGTGTAGTATAGAGGATCTCTCCTGTGTGGTGTAGTATAGAGGATCTGTCCTGTGTGGTGTAGTATAGAGGATCTGTCCTGTGTGGTGTAGTATAGAGGATCTCTCCTGTGTGGTGTAGTATAGAGGATCTCTCCTGTGTGGTGTAGTATAGAGGGTCTCTCCTGTGTGGTGTAGTATAGAGGATCTGTCCTGTGTGGTGTAGTATAGAGGATCTGTCCTGTGTGGTGTAGTATAGAGGATCTGTCCTGTGTGGTGTAGTATAGAGGATCTGTCCTGTGTGGTGTAGTATAGAGGATCTCTCCTGTGTGGTGTAGTATAGAGGATCTGTCCTGTGTGGTGTAGTATAGAGGATCTCTCCTGTGTGGTGTAGTATAGAGGATCTCTCCTGTGTTGTGTAGTATAGAGGATCTGTCCTGTGTGGTGTAGTATGGAGGATCTCTCCTGTGTGGTGTAGTATAGAGGATCTCTCCTGTGTGGTGTAGTATAGAGGATCTGTCCTGTGTGGTGTAGTATAGAGGATCTGTCCTGTGTGGTGTAATATAGATCTCTCCTGTGTTGTGTAGTATAGAGGATCTGTCCTGTGTGGTGTAGTATAGAGGATCTCTCCTGTGTGGTGTAGTATAGAGGATCTCTCCTGTGTGGTGTAGTATAGAGGATCTCTCCTGTGTGGTGTAGTATAGAGGATCTGTCCTGTGTGGTGTAGTATAGAGGATCTCTCCTGTGTGGTGTAGTATAGAGGATCTCTCCTGTGTGGTGTAGTATAGAGGATCTGTCCTGTGTGGTGTAGTATAGAGGATCTCTTCTGTGTGGTGTAGTATAGAGGATCTCTCCTGTGTGGTGTAGTATAGAGGATCTCTCCTGTGTGGTGTAGTATAGAGGATCTGTCCTGTGTGGTGTAGTATAGAGGATCTCTCCTGTGTGGTGTAGTATAGAGGATCTGTCCTGTGTGGTGTAGTATAGGGGATCTCTCCTGTGTGGTGTAGTATAGAGGATCTCTCCTGTTGGGATGTAGAATAGGGGATCTCTCCTGTGTGGTGTAGTATAGAGGATCTCTCCTGTGTGGTGTAGTATAGAGGATCTGTCCTGTGTGGTGTAGTATAGAGGATCTGTCCTGTGTGGTGTAGTATAGAGGATCTGTCCTGTGTGGTGTAGTATAGAGGATCTGTCCTGTGTGGTGTAGTATAGAGGATCTGTCCTGTGTGGTGTAGTATAGAGGATCTCTCCTGTGTGGTGTAGTATAGAGGATCTGTCCTGTGTGGTGTAGTATAGGGGATCTCTCCTGTGTGGTGTAGTATAGAGGATCTCTCCTGTTGGGATGTAGAATAGGGGATCTCTCCTGTGTGGTGTAGTATAGAGGATCTCTCCTGTGTGGTGTAGTATAGAGGATCTCTCCTGTGTGGTGTAGTATAGAGGATCTGTCCTGTGTGGTGTAGTATAGAGGATCTCTCCTGTGTGGTGTAGTATAGAGGATCTCTCCTGTGTGGTGTAGTATAGAGGATCTGTCCTGTGTGGTGTAGTATAGAGGATCTCTCCTGTGTGGTGTAGTATAGAGGATCTGTCCTGTGTGGTGTAGTATAGGGGATCTCTCCTGTGTGGTGTAGTATAGAGGATCTCTCCTGTTGGGATGTAGAATAGGGGATCTCTCCTGTGTGGTGTAGTATAGAGGATCTCTCCTGTGTGGTGTAGTATAGAGGATCTGTCCTGTGTGGTGTAGTATAGAGGATCTGTCCTGTGTGGTGTAGTATAGAGGATCTCTCCTGTGTGGTGTAGTACAGAGGATGTGTCCTGTGTGGTGTAGTATAGAGGATCTCTCCTGTGTGGTGTAGTATAGAGGATCTGTCCTGTGTGGTGTAGTAAAGAGGATCTCTCCTGTGTGGTGTAGTATAGAGGATCTGTCCTGTGTGGTGTAGTATAGAGGATCTCTCCTGTGTGGTGTAGTATAGAGGATCTCTCCTGTGTGGTGTAGTATAGAGGATCTGTCCTGTGTGGTGTAGTATAGGGGATCTCTCCTGTGTGGTGTAGTATAGAGGATCTCTCCTGTGTGGTGTAGTATAGAGGATCTCTCCTGTGTGGTGTAGTATAGAGGATCTGTCCTGTGTGGTGTAGTATAGAGGATCTCTCCTGTGTGGTGTAGTATAGAGGATCTCTCCTGTGTGGTGTAATATACAGGATCTCTCCTGTGTGGTGCAGTATAGAGGATCTCTCCTGTGTGGTGTGGTATAGAGGATCTCTCCTGTGTGGTGTAGTATAGGGGATCTCTCCTGTGTGGTGTAGTATAGAGGATCTCTCCTGTGTGGTGTAGTATAGAGGATCTCTCCTGTGTGGTGTAGTATAGATGATCTCTCCTGTGTGGTGTAGTATAGAGGATCTCTCCTGTGTGGTGTAGTAAGGAGGATCTCTCCTGTGTGGTGTAGTATAGAGGATCTGTCCTGTGTGGTGTAGTATAGAGGATCTGTCCTGTGTGGTGTAGTATAGAGGATCTGTCCTGTGTGGTGTAGTATAGAGGATCTCTCCTGTGTGGTGTAGTATAGAGGATCTGTCCTGTGTGGTGTAGTATAGAGGATCTGTCCTGTGTGGTGTAGTATAGAGGATCTGTCCTGTGTGGTGTAGTATAGAGGATCTGTCCTGTGTGGTGTAGTATAGAGGATCTGTCCTGTGTGGTGTAGTATAGAGGATCTGTCCTGTGTGGTGTAGTATAGAGGATCTGTCCTGTGTGGTGTAGTATAGAGGATCTCTCCTGTGTGGTGTAGTATAGAGGATCTGTCCTGTGTGGTGTAGTATAGAGGATCTCTCCTGTGTGGTGTAGTATAGAGGATCTGTCCTGTGTGGTGTAGTATAGAGGATCTCTCCTGTGTGGTGTAGTATAGAGGATCTGTCCTGTGTGGTGTAGTATAGAGGATCTCTCCTGTGTGGTGTAGTATAGAGGATCTCTCCTGTGTGGTGTAGTATAGAGGATCTCTCCTGTGTGGTGTAGTATAGAGGATCTCTCCCGTGTGGTGTAGTATAGAGGATCTCTCCCGTGTGGTGTAGTATAGAGGATCTCTCCTGTGTGGTGTAGTATAGGGGATCTCTCCTGTGTGGTGTAGTATAGAGGATCTGTCCTGTGTGGTGTAGTATAGGGGATCTCTCCTGTGTGGTGTAGTATAGAGGATCTCTCCTGTGTGGTGTAGTATAGAGGATCTCTCCTGTGTGGTGTAGTATAGAGGATCTCTCCTGTGTGGTGTAGTATAGAGGATCTGTCCTGTGTGGTGTAGTATAGAGGATCTCTCCTGTGTGGTGTAGTATAGAGGATCTGTCCTGTGTGGTGTAGTATAGAGGATCTGTCCTGTGTGGTGTAGTATAGAGGATCTCTCCTGTGTGGTGTAGTATAGAGGATCTCTCCTGTGTGGTGTAGTATAGAGGATCTGTCCTGTGTGGTGTAGTATAGAGGATCTGTCCTGTGTGGTGTAGTATAGAGGATCTGTCCTGTGTGGTGTAGTATAGAGGATCTCTCCTGTGTGGTGTAGTATAGAGGATCTCTCCTGTGTGGTGTAGTATAGAGGATCTGTCCTGTGTGGTGTAGTATAGAGGATCTCTCCTGTGTGGTGTAGTATAGAGGATCTCTCCTGTGTGGTGCAGTATAGAGGATCTCTCCTGTGTGGTGCAGTATAGAGGATCTCTCCTGTGTGGTGTAGTATAGAGGATCTCTCCTGTGTGGTGTAGTATAGAGGATCTCTCCTGTGTGGTGTAGTATAGAGGATCTCTCCTGTGTGGTGTAGTATAGAGGATCTCTCCTGTGTGGTGTAGTATAGAGGATCTCTCCTGTGTGGTGTAGTATAGAGGATCTCTCCTGTGTGGTGTAGTATAGAGGATCTCTCCTGTGTGGTGTAGTATAGAGGATCTGTCCTGTGTGGTGTAGTATAGAGGATCTCTCCTGTGTAGTGTAGTATAGAGGATCTCTCCTCTGTGGTGTAGTATAGAGGATCTGTCCTGTGTGGTGTAGTATAGAGGATCTGTCCTGTGTGGTGTAGTATAGAGGATCTCTCCTGTGTGGTGTAGTATAGAGGATCTCTCCTGTGTGGTGTAGTATAGAGGATCTGTCCTGTGTGGTGTAGTATAGAGGATCTCTCCTGTGTAGTGTAGTATAGAGGATCTCTCCTCTGTGGTGTAGTATAGAGGATCTGTCCCGTGTGGTGCAGTATAGAGGATCTCTCCTGTGTGGTGTAGTATAGAGGATCTCTCCTGTGTGGTGTAGTATAGAGGATCTCTCCTGTGTGGTGTAGTATAGAGGATCTGTCCTGTGTGGTGTAGTATAGAGGATCTGTCCTGTGTGGTGTAGTATAGAGGATCTGTCCTGTGTGGTGTAGTATAGAGGATCTGTCCTCTGTGGTGTAGTATAGAGGATCTGTCCTGTGTGGTGTAGTATAGAGGATCTCTCCTGTGTGGTGTAGTATAGAGGATCTGTCCTGTGTGGTGTAGTATAGAGGATCTGTCCTGTGTGGTGTAGTATAGAGGATCTCTCCTGTGTGGTGTAGTATAGAGGATCTCTCCTGTGTGGTGTAGTATAGAGGATCTCTCCTGTGTGGTGTAGTATAGAGGATCTCTCCTGTGTGGTGTAGTATAGAGGATCTCTCCTGTGTGGTGTAGTATAGAGGATCTCTCCTGTGTGGTGTAGTATAGAGGATCTCTCCTGTGTGGTGTAGTATAGAGGATCTCTCCTGTGTGGTGTAGTATAGAGGATCTCTCCTGTGTGGTGTAGTATAGGGGATCTGTCCTGTGTGGTGTAGTATAGAGGATCTGTCCTGTGTGGTGTAGTATAGAGGATCTGTCCTCTGTGGTGTAGTATAGAGGATCTGTCCTGTGTGGTGTAGTATAGAGGATCTCTCCTGTGTGGTGTAGTATAGAGGATCTCTCCTGTGTGGTGTAGTATAGAGGATCTCTCCTGTGTGGTGTAGTATAGAGGATCTGTCCTGTGTGGTGTAGTATAGAGGATCTCTCCTGTGTGGTGTAGTATAGAGGATCTGTCCTGTGTGGTGTAGTATAGAGGATCTCTCCTGTGTGGTGTAGTATAGAGGATCTCTCCCGTGTGGTGTAGTATAGAGGATCTCTCCTGTGTGGTGTAGTATAGAGGATCTGTCCTGTGTGGTGTAGCATAGAGGATCTGTCCTGTGTGGTGTAGCATAGAGGATCTCTCCTGTGTGGTGTAGTATAGAGGATCTGTCCTGTGTGGTGTAGTATAGAGGATCTGTCCTGTGTGGTGTAGTATAGAGGATCTCTCCTGTGTGGTGTAGTATAGAGGATCTCTCCTGTGTGGTGTAGTATAGAGGATCTCTCCTGTGTGGTGTAGTATAGAGGATCTCTCCTGTGTGGTGTAGTATAGAGGATCTCTCCTGTGTGGTGTAGTATAGAGGATCTCTCCTGTGTGGTGTAGTATAGAGGATCTCTCCTGTGTGGTGTAGTATAGAGGATCTCTCCTGTGTGGTGTAGTATAGAGGATCTCTCCTGTGTGGTGTAGTATAGAGGATCTCTCCTGTGTGGTGTAGTATAGAGGATCTGTCCTGTGTGGTGTAGCATAGAGGATCTGTCCTGTGTGGTGTAGTATAGAGGATCTCTCCTGTGTGGTGTAGTATAGAGGATCTGTCCTGTGTGGTGTAGTATAGGGGATCTCTCCTGTGAGGTGTAGTATAGAGGATCTGTCCTGTGTGGTGTAGTATAGAGGATCTGTCCTGTGTGGTGTAGTATAGGGGATCTCTCCTGTGAGGTGTAGTATAGAGGATCTGTCCTGTGTGGTGTAGTATAGAGGATCTCTCCTGTGTGGTGTAGTATAGAGGATCTCTCCTGTGTGGTGTAGTATAGAGGATCTCTCCTGTGTGGTGTAGTATAGAGGATCTCTCCTGTGTGGTGTAGTATAGAGGATCTCTCCCGTGTGGTGTAGTATAGAGGATCTGTCCTGTGTGGTGTAGTATAGAGGATCTCTCCTGTGTGGTGTAGTATAGGGGATCTCTCCTGTGTGGTGTAGTATAGAGGATCTCTCCTGTGTGGTGTAGTATAGAGGATCTCTCCTGTGTGGTGTAGTATAGAGGATCTCTCCTGTGTGGTGTAGTATAGAGGATCTCTCCTGTGTGGTGTAGTATAGAGGATCTGTCCTGTGTGGTGTAGCATAGAGGATCTGTCCTGTGTGGTGTAGTATAGAGGATCTCTCCTGTGTGGTGTAGTATAGAGGATCTCTCCCGTGTGGTGTAGTATAGAGGATCTCTCCCGTGTGGTGTAGTATAGAGGATCTGTCCTGTGTGGTGTAGTATAGAGGATCTCTCCTGTGTGGTGTAGTATAGGGGATCTCTCCTGTGTGGTGTAGTATAGAGGATCTCTCCTGTGTGGTGTAGTATAGAGGATCTCTCCTGTGTGGTGTAGTATAGAGGATCTCTCCTGTGTGGTGTAGTATAGAGGATCTCTCCTGTGTGGTGTAGTATAGAGGATCTGTCCTGTGTGGTGTAGCATAGGGGATCTGTCCTGTGTGGTGTAGTATAGAGGATCTCTCCTGTGTGGTGTAGTATAGAGGATCTGTCCTGTGTGGTGTAGTATAGAGGATCTCTCCTGTGTGGTGTAGTATAGGGGATCTCTCCTGTGTGGTGTAGTATAGAGGATCTGTCCTGTGTGGTGTAGTATAGAGGATCTGTCCTGTGTGGTGTAGTATAGAGGATCTGTCCTGTGTGGTGTAGTATAGAGATTCTGTCCTGTTAGACATCAGGGTCTGTAAGGTAATTGGATTTACTGCAGATAGTCTGCACAGTTACAGAGATCCAGTATGGTTTCTGTCTGCCACCTAGTGGTAAGGTGTAATAATGCAAGAAAGGTTATCTGAATATTAAAATAAACCATACCTGCAGTTTATTTTTAATAATTAAAATACTTTTTTATTTTTTTCTGCTTGCATTTTCTTTATTCTATTGTATTTGTTATGGGGGCCACCATGCTGCCTGAGCTGCTATTATGAGCTGTGGGCCGCATGAATCGTTTCCTTTCAGCCAATAAAGTCTTGTCCCTTGGTGAGCGCTCTGTGGCTGCAGGAGGTGCCATTCGTCGGAGGTGGGGGGGGGGGGGGGAGACCCTTACCCTGCAAATGTCATAATGGTGACTTACCAGCACTGTGAAGGAGTTTGCTAAAATTCAGCATAAGTTTGTGGGATGGCGTCATGGCATACAATGGCTGAAAAAAAGGAAGAAAAATAAATAAAACCACAACTGGTAGATCGATTTTTTGGGGGAAATTTGATAGGGCTCAACTGTACCCCAGCCTTCAGCTGTCCGGGCATGCTGGGAGTTGTAGTTTTGCAACAGCTGGAGGCACCCTGGTCGGAAACCACTGCCTTAACCCTTTAGCTTTAGTGAGAAATGTCAGAGAACAGTCAGAGAACAGGCAGATTGTAGCCTTGAGGCGGACTCTGATCTGAACAGTGCCTCTGTATAGGTAGTATAAATAAATATTATTTTTATTATTTATTTTATTATTATTAATAAATAATAATAATTACAAATAATAAATAAATTATTTATTACTATTTTTTATTATTATAATTTTTATATATTTATTATAATTATTATTTTTATTATTATTATTATTATTAGAGATGAGCGAAGTTACAGTGATTCGATTCGTCACAAACTTCTCGGCTCGGCAGTTGCTGATCAGCTTTCAGGTGCTCCGGTGGGCTGAAAAAAGGTGGAAACAGTCCTGGGAGACTCTCTCTCCTAGGACTGTATCCAAGTTCGTGAAGAATCCAATCACTGTCCAAACAATAGAAAAAAAGACCTCACTGAATTGCAGTAGCACACCAAGAAATGATCAAGTATCAATTTTATTAGCAAAAGAAAATGACAAAAACAGACAAATCGCACACATGGTAATTCATCGATAAATGACAAACCATTTAAAAATCTGTTTTACAAAAACCAGTACACAACCTGGGGGAGGGGCCATGAACCCCCTTCACCTAAACTGACACCCGTCCTCAAATATTGTAAATAAAACTTCCAACCATAAGTCCGGTCTAGATAGACAGTACAGGAATACTATTGTAATTCATAAAGTTTCTTATAAAGTGCCTGACGTCTGTACAAAAAATGATCCATAAAGTGCAAATTCATATGCACAATATAATATAAAGTGCCTGATGTACATATAAAATGCAACAATGTAATGGTAAATCACAGTCACAAAGATACAACTGGAGGCAATGGACTAATACTTGCCCATCCTAATGTCCTATATTAGAAACAAGCGTGCCAGACCGGAGGAAGGCTGGGTTCACACCACGTTTTTCAAATACGGTTACCGTATACGGTTTTCCGCTAAATAACGTATGGCAAAAACCGTATACAACCATATGACTCCAAATTAAAACGTATACGGTTTTTCCCCGTACGGTTCTCTCCGTTTGCATCAGTTTTTGCCAACAGTTTTGCTATTTTGTTGGAATTAGTTTTCCAGCAATTTAATAAAGTTACTATTGTTCTATTGAAATTCCAATCTGCGCATGTGTCAACTCCAAAAAACGGATTCGAAAAACCGTGTGCAACCGTATTCTGAAATTCTGTGTACGGTTCTCACAGACAACAATGTTAAAAGAACCGCATACGGTTCGCATACGGTTTTCCAACCGGAGGCAAAAACGTGGTCGACAGCGTTTTTGCCTACGGATGAAAAATCGGCAAAACCGTATCCGAGGCAAAACGGATGCAACCGTACACAACATTTGGAATACGGTTTACAATGCATTCTCTATGCATACGGATTCGGATACAGTCGTATACGTTTTTTTTGCGGAAAACCGTATACGGTTATCGTATTTGAAAAACGTGGTGTGAACCCAGCCTAAGGCTGATATGCATAATGCAGGAATAAGGAAGGACGGGGTCACTGAGACCCCCACGCGTTCCGTTGCCCAAATGGCTACTTCCTCAGGGGTGTTTAACGGAACGCGTGGGGTTCTCAGTGACCCCGCCCTTCCTTATTCCTGCATTATGCATATCAGCCTTACTCCGGTCTGGGACGCTCGTTTCTAACCACGTGTGCAATTTGTCTGTTTTTGTCATTTTCTTGTGTCTTATCATCACTGAGTAGCACCCTATTTATTATTAGGTTGAGCCCCCTCATTTTTCTTCTATTTTTTTTTTTTTTTATTAAATCACTGTAACTTCGCTCATCTCTAATGTATCAAAACGTGTGTACACATTTTTAACAAATACACGGTTAAAAACCGTATACGGTTTGAAAAATGGTGTACGGTTGCATCCATTTTTTAAAGAAAAAAATGTATACGTTTTTAACTTTTCACTCGATTTTGTATTAAGTTTCACTTGTTTGAAAAAAAAACGTGCAAAGTCAAAAACCGTATGGTGAAAACTGGATGAAACCGTACGCACACATATAGTTCTGTACGGTTCCCATTGACTCCCATGTTTAAAAAAAAAAAAAACAACGCATACGGTTTAATACAGTTTTTCACCCGGACCATAAAACGTGGTAGACTACTGTTTTGGGTACGGATAAAAAAAACGGACAGAACCGTATAAGATGCAAAACGGACTAAACCGGATGATGCGTTTGACATACGGTTTACAATGTTGCCGTATTTTTCGCCGTATAAGACGCACTTTTTCTTCCCCAAAACTGGGGGGAAAAAGTCGGTGCGTCTTATACGGCGAATACATCCCCTATCGCGGCGGTCCCTGCGGCCATCAACGGCCGGGACCCGCGGCTAATACAGGACATCACCGATCGCGGTGATGCCCTGTATTAACCCTTCAGACGCGGCGATCAAAGCTGACCGCCGCGTCTGAAGGGAAAGTGACACTAACCCGGCTGTTCAGTCGGGCTGTTTGGGACCACCGCGATTTCACCGTGGCGGTCCCGAACAGCCCGACTGAATAGCCGGGTTAGTGCTTACAGGACACCGGGAGGGACCTTACCTTACCTCGGTGTTCAGGGATCCCCTGTATGGCCGGCACTCTCCTTCCTCATCATCACGTCGTCGCGTACGTGCGTCGGCGTGCGTAACGACGTGATGGCGGCGACGGAGAGCGAGGATACCCGGCCGGCAGCAGAGACGTTCCGGAGCGACGGGAACACGGCGACAGCGATGGAGCGACATCCAGGGCAGCGGTGACGGGTCGGGAGCGGCGGGGACACGTGAGTATTACCTCCTATGCAGTGGTCTTCAATCTGCGGACCTCCAGATGTTGCAAAACTACAACTCCCAGCATGCCCGGACAGCCAACGGCTGTCCGGGCATGCTGGGAGTTGTAGTTTTGCAACATCTGGAGGTCCGCAGGTTGAAGACCACTATTGGGTTCAAAATCTTTATTTTTTTTTAGATTTTGCCCCTAAAAATTGGGTGCGTCTTATAGGACGAAAAATACAGTAAGTCAATACATACGGTTTTCTATACAGTTCCGTACGGTTTTTAACTTGAAACCGTATACGGGAACTGTATAGCAAAAACGTGGTGTGCGTGCAGCCTCAGTAACCGAGCCCAATTCAGGTCGGATCGCCCCCGATATCAGATACTTTCGCCTTATCCTGTGGATAGGGAAATACGTTTTGGTTGCCCGGGGTATTTCTTTAATAATGTATTTATATATATTATATCTATCTCATAGTACCAAATACCCACCCTTAGAGTATTTATTAGCATTTCATCAGAAGCCTCATTCCTCGTCATGAACTCGTACAGGTACACGTGGGCATTAGGATTGGCCGGGTTCTTAGTATTATTTGCATATTCTGTTAAGACCTTTTCTGCCTCCTGTTTTTCTCCAGATGATTCAAGAAGCTGAAAATAAATAAATAAATAAATTAATTAATTAATAAAATTCACGAATGGATTATGATAAACCGCACAACTGTAATATACTTTGTGTTTTAATTTCTAACCAATTGTAAGATCGTTCCATACATAGAAGTTCCCTAGCACAGATATATCACAAGATAAGTGACCAGAAGTCAATGGGTAGTTTTGCTTTTTAAAGGGGGGTACTCCGCAGAATTTTTTTTTTTAAATCAACTAGTGCCAGATTTGTAAATTACTTCAATTAAAAAATCGTAATCCTTCCAGTACTTATCAGCTGCTGTATGCTCCACAGGAAGTTGTGTAGTGCTTTCCGGTCTGACCACAGTGCTCTCTGCTGACACCTCTGTCCGTGTCAGGAACTGTCCAGAGCAGGAGAGGTTTGCTATGGGTAATTGCTCCTGCTCTGGAAATTTCCTAAAATGGACAGAGGGTGTCAGCAGAGAGCACTGTGGTCAGCCGAAAAAGAAATTAAAAATAAAAGAACTTCCTCTGCAGTATTCAGCAGCTGATAAGTACTGGAAGGATTAAGATTTTAAATAGACGTAATTTACAAATCTGTATAACTTTCTAGCAACAGCTGATTTAAAAGAAAATAATAATGTCTTCCAGTGGAGTACCCCTTTAAAATTCAAAAATGCAGAAAAAAAGCATGGACCTGGTTCTACTACAGCACAGGTTTTGTTACAACGTTTCACAACGCGAGCTAAACAGACATGCAGCAAACCCCTCTTTGTTCTGCCCTCCAGAGGGGCGAGGGCCAAAATACTAAATACATAGAAGTTCCCTAGCAAAGAGATATCACAAGATAAGTGATCAGAAGAACCATCATTGTGACGTGAAACAGGCAGTCGCCTGGTCCACGCCTCAGCACCACCATTCATCCCAGCGAGATAGCCGAAGTTTGTTTGATGTTGTATCTATACAGTTCAAGCATTACCTACAAGCTGTTCAATGAGCGTTACGTCTTTTTCTATAATGCCTATTATTTGGAATGAACTGTTCTGATATTTTGCACCCCGTTATGTGCTTATTGGCAAAGAGTCTGTCTGCCTCGTGGTTGGATTGTGTAGACATCTGTAGGGCCATTGCCTACTCTTTTCTACTATATTATAAGTGAACATTTTATGCAGAAAATATATATGCTGTGTTATACCTACCGTGTTTCCCCAAAAATACACCCTAGCTGGATTATGGGGGTGGGCTGCAACATAAGCCCTACCCCAAAAATAAGACCTAGACCAGTGGTCTCCAACCTGCGGACCTCCAGATGTTGGAAATGTTTGCAACATATGGAGGTCCGCAGGTTGAAGACCACTGACCTAGACAATGCCGGGCTGCAAATATTAAAAAAACAACTTTAACTTACCTTCGTCCTCTGTTCCCCCGTTGCTAAGGAACCGGCCTCCCTGTCCTCCGCTGTTCTCGCTGCGGTCCTGGTGTTGGGACGTCACAGAGCCTTCAGCCTATCACCGGCCGCAGCGATGTCCCGCCTCGGCCGATGATAGGCTGAGCCCACTGTGATGTAAGAAGCCGGCCGACATCGCTGCGGCCGGTGATAGGCTGAAGGCTCTGTGACGTCCCAACACCAGGAAGCAGCAAGAACAGTGGAGGGACCATGAGGCCAGTGCCTTTGCAACGGGGGAACGGAGGACAAAGGTAAGTTAAAGTTTTGTTTTTTAATATTTGCAGCCCGGGCACAGGAATACAAAGTACAGCGCAGCAGCTAATAATTATTTGGGGGGAGAGAAGCTGCGCTCGCGGGTGACAAACGATTAGTACCCCGATGTGGGGTGCAGTGCTGGGCTGATAAACCGGCGGGGGGCAGAGCTGCGCCCATCACATGATGATAATGGGGGGGGGGTAAAAACCGTGGAACCGCCATGTTGTTCAATGTGCATACCGTACTGTAAATAAGTAAGCCCTACCCTGAAAATAAGCCCTAGTGTGTTTTTTGTGATTAAACTTAATATAAGACCCGGTCCTATTTTCGGAGAAACACGGTAGTACAGGGCCTGAGGGGGCGGGGCATAACACAAGGATTCCAAGAACAGAGCAGGGAGAATTCTTGCACATCCTCAGCCCCTGTACTATGTTTGGCCCTTTCATTTTGCCATGGGCAGGGTGTAATAGGAGACTGCTAAAATGGCCGCGCACTGCAAAACAATATTGTACCGTAGAAGAAGTCAAGCCGAGTCAGTCGCACATTTAACCCCTTAAGCACCACTTGTTTTTTCAATTTTTGCACTTTCGTTTTTTCCTCCTCACCTTCAAAAAATTACAACGCTTTCAGTTTTCCACCTACAGGCCCATATGAGGGCTGGTATTTTGCGCCACCAATTTTACTTTGTAATGACATCAATCATTTCACCCCAAAATCTACGGCAAAACCAGAAAAAATATATTTTTATATAAACAGCATTTTATAATTTTTGGGGGCTTCAGATTCTACGCAGAGCACTATTTTGTAAAAATGACACCTCATCCTAATGCTGTAGGTCCATACGAATAAAATGATACCCAACTTATATAGGTTTGACAGATAGTAAAAGATGAAGCGCTCGGCACAGCTACAAGAAAGCCAATAATCGATGGATATGGATACTCAGTCCGTATACTCTCCAGCAGGGTGCCCAATCCAGAATTCAGTGCAGAATCAACAAAAGAGAACGGAGACGGCACTCACCACATCAGAGGTAACGGTAATGCTTTAATCGGTGACCGGCAGACTACAGCATAGGGAGGAGGAACGCTGGCGTTCCTCTTCCCTATGCTGTAGTCTGCCGGTCACCGATTAAAGCATTACCGTTACTTCTGATGTGGTGAGTGCCGTCTCCGTTCTCTTTTGTTGATTATATAGGTTTGATGTTGTTTTACTTCTCTTAAACAATTATAACTTTATGCACAAAATTTAGTAGGTTAAAAAGGTCCTCCTCTGACCCCTATAACTTTATTTTTCCGTATACGGGGATGTGTGAGGGCTCATTTTTTGCGCCACGATCTGAAGTTTTTATCGGTACCATTTTTGTTTTTATGGGACTTTTTGATCAGTTTTTTTTTTACATTTTTTTAGGGTATACAAAGTGACCAAAAATACGCAATTTTGGCATCGTTTTACATTCACGACATTGACCAAGCGGTTTAATGAATGTGATATTTTTATAGTTCATACATTTACGCACTCTCTGAGCGCCCTGCAGCGGGTCGGACACCGGATCGTCCGTGTAAGCCCTAGGAGTAGAGTTACAGAAGCTAAATGGCGAGTGAGGGTACCTGTTTCTACTGGGTATTGATACATATAAAATATACTATTTACATTTTAGTATGGCTGTAATTGTACTGACCCACAGAACAAAGAAGTCAGGTCAATTTTACCATAAAGTGAAAAATAAATAAAAATAAATAAAAATAAATGGCACAGCTGTTTTTTTTTTTTCTTTAAAGGGGTTAGGCTGGGTTCACACTACGTTTTCTCCCATACGGGAGCGCATACGGCAGGGGGGAGCTAAAACCTCGCGCTCCCGTATGCCTTCGTATGCGCTCCCGTGTGTCATTCATTTCAATAAGCCGGCCGGAGTGAAAAGTTCGGTCCGGTCGGCTCATTTTTGCGCCGTATGCACTTTTCCCCCGGACCTAAAACTGTGGTCGACCACGGTTTGAGGTCCGGTCGTAAAAGCGCATACGGCGCAAAAATGAGCCGACCGGACCGAACGTTTCACTCCGGCCGGCTTATTGACATGAATGACACACGGGAGCGCATACGAAGGCATACGGGAGCGCGAGGTTTTAGCTCCCCCCTGCCGTATGCGCTCCCGTATGGGAGAAAACGTAGTGTGAACCCAGCCTTATCCAGGAAAAAAACTTTTTTTTAATATATATATATATATATATATGTATATATATATATATATATATATATATATATATATATATATATATATATTTATTTATATATCAATTGGCTCCAGAAAGTTAAACAGATTTGTAAATGACTTCTATTAAAAAAATCTTAATCCTTCCAGTACTTATGAGCTGCTGAAGTTGAGTTGTTCTTTTCTGTCTAAGTGCTCTCTGATGACACCTGTATCGGAACAGTCCAGAGTAGAAGCAAATCCCCATAGCAAACCTCTTCTACACTGTGCAGTTGCCAGACAGAAAAGAACAACTCAACTTCAGCAGCTGATAATTATTGAAAGGATTAAGATTTTTTTAATAGAAGTAATTTACAAATCTGTTTAACTTTCTGGAGCCAGTTGACACACATATATATATATATATATAAAAAAGTTTTTCCAGGAATACCCCTTTAATACATTATTACACAATTTATATTCTCTTGTTTTTGCAAAATGTTATTGCAATTAAAGTGTAAAACTTGTCCCACAAAAATAAGCTCTCACATGGCTCTGTCGAGAGTAAAATAAATACTAAAAAAAGTTGGGAATTCTTAGAAAGAAAAAAGAAAAAAAAGATGAAAATAATCAGAAATACTAAATGCCATGTGTACTGCTTACATGCACATAGTTGAGAACGAAGGGATCCCAAACTCCAGGGGACTGAATGATCTCCCGAAACGCGACGGTGGCTTGTCTGTAGTAGCTTCTCATAACCTGAGTGGAAGACGACTGGGAAACATAATCCTGATCTACAGAGAAAAAGACATCACATCATATCCAACATATTGGAAACAATCTATATGTAACATTATACAGAGATGTCACAACAACATAACCACTTCTTACATATTACCATTCTGACCGGCTGCAGCTTTCAGATCCACCCAGGAGCGGTAGTTGAGGACGGCCCTATGCGCCTGGATCAGCTTCTGCAGCTTGTTCTGACTGATGGAGAGTCGCCCGTACCGCCAGCTCTCCGCTAAACTGAGCACCCGCAGAGCTTCATCAGTCTCCCCGATACACATCATGTAATAGGCCTGCTCCAGGGAAATCTGCAACAGGAGAGCTTTACAATAAGACACGTATGGGAACAGACACCAGGAGGCAGCATTACAACATGTATATTCTATTATAGTAGTTATATTCTTGTATATAGGAGCAGTATTATAGTAGTTATATTCTTGTATATAGGAGGCAGTATTATAGTAGTTATATTCTTGTATATAGGAGCAGTATTATAGTAGTTATATTCTTGTATATAGGAGCAGTATTATAGTAGTTATATTCTTGTATATAGGAGCAGTATTATAGTAGTTATATTCTTGTATATAGGAGCAGTATTATAGTAGTTATATTCTTGTATATAGGAGCAGTATTATAGTAGTTATATTCTTGTAATTAGGAGCAGTATTATAGTAGTTATATTCTTGTATATAGGAGCAGTATTATAGTAGTTATATTCTTGTATATAGGGAGCAGTATTATAGTAGTTATATTCTTGTATATAGGAGCAGTATTATAGTAGTTATATTCTTGTATATAGGAGCAGTATTATAGTAGTTATATTCTTGTATATAGGGGCAGTATTATAGTAGTAATATTCTTGTATATAGGGGCAGTATTATAGTAGTTATATTCTTGTATATAGGAGCAGTATTATAATAGTTATATTCTTGTATATAGGAGGAGTATTATAGTAGTTATATTCTTGTATATAGGAGCAGTATTATAGTTTTATTCTTGAATATAGGAGCAGTATTATAGTAGTTATATTCTTGTATATAGGAGGCAGTATTATAGTAGTTATATTCTTGTATATAGGAGCAGTATTATAGTAGTTATATTCTTGTATATAGGAGCAGTATTATAATAGTTATATTCTTGTATATAGGAGCAGTATTATAGTAGTTATATTCTTGTATATAGGAGCAGTATTATAGTAGTTATATTCTTGTATATAGGAGCAGTATTATAGTAGTTATATTCTTGTATATAGGAGGCAGTATTATAGTAGTTATATTCTTGTATATAGGGGCAGTATTATAGTAGTTATATTCTTGTATATAGGAGCAGTATTATAATAGTTATATTCTTGTATATAGGAGCAGTATTATAGTTTTATTCTTGAATATAGGAGCAGTATTATAGTAGTTATATTCTTGTATATAGGAGGCAGTATTATAGTAGTTATATTCTTGTATATAGGAGCAGTATTATAGTAGTTATATTCTTGTATATAGGAGCAGTATTATAGTAGTTGTATTCTTGTATATAGGAGCAGTATTATAGTAGTTATATTCTTGTATATAGGAGGCAGTATTCTAGTAGCTATATTCTTGTATATAGGAGGCAGTATTATAGTAGTTATATTTTTGTATATAGGAGCAGTATTATAGTAGTTATATTCTTGTATATAGGAGCAGTATTATAGTAGTTATATTCTTGTACATAGGAGCAGTATTATAGTAGTTATATTCTTGTATATAGGAGCAGTATTATAATAGTTATATTCTTGTATATAGGAGCAGTATTATAGTAGTTATATTCTTGTATATAGGAGCAGTATTATAGTAGTTATATTCTTGTATATAGGAGCAGTATTATAGTAGTTATATTCTTGTATATAGGAGGCAGTATTATAGTAGTTATATTCTTGTATATAGGGGCAGTATTATAGTAGTTATATTCTTGTATATAGGAGCAGTATTATAATAGTTATATTCTTGTATATAGGAGCAGTATTATAGTAGTTATATTCTTGTATATAGGGAGCAGTATTATAGTAGTTATATTCTTGTATATAGGAGCAGTATTATAGTAGTTATATGCTTGTATATAGGAGCAGTATTATAGTAGTAATATTCTTGTATATAGGGGCAGTATTATAGTAGTTATATTCTTGTATATAGGAGCAGTATTATAATAGTTATATTCTTGTATATAGGAGGAGTATTATAGTAGTTATATTCTTGTATATAGGAGCAGTATTATAGTTTTATTCTTGAACATAGGAGCAGTATTATAGTAGTTATATTCTTGTATATAGGAGGCAGTATTATAGTAGTTATATTCTTGTATATAGGAGCAGTATTATAGTAGTTATATTCTTGTATATAGGAGCAGTATTATAATAGTTATATTCTTGTATATAGGAGAAGTATTATAGTAGTTATATTCTTGTATATAGGAGCAGTATTATAGTAGTTATATTCTTGTATATAGGAGCAGTATTATAGTAGTTATATTCTTGTATATAGGAGGCAGTATTATAGTAGTTATATTCTTGTATATAGGGGCAGTATTATTGTAGTTATATTCTTGTATATAGGAGCAGTATTATAGTAGTTATATTCTTGCATATAGGAGCAGTATTATAATAGTTATATTCTTGTATATAGGAGCAGTATTATAGTAGTTATATTCTTGTATATAGGAGCAGTATTATAGTAGTTATATTCTTGTATATAGGGAGCAGTATTATAGTAGTTATATTCTTGTATATAGGAGCAGTATTATAGTAGTTATATTCTTGTATATAGGAGCAGTATTATAGTAGTTATATTCTTGTATATAGGAGCAGTATTATAGTAGATATATTCTTGTATATAGGAGGCAGTATTATAGTAGTTATATTCTTGTATATAGGAGGCAGTATTATAGTAGTTATATTCTTGTACATAGTAGGCAGTATTATAGTAGTTATATTCTTGTATATAGGAGCAGTATTATAGTAGATATATTCTTGTATATAGGAGGCAGTATTATAGTAGCTATATTCTTGTATATAGGAGGCAGTATTATAGTAGTTATATTCTTGTATATAGGAGGCAGTATTATAGTAGTTATATTCTTGTACATAGGAGCAGTATTATAGTAGATATATTCTTGTATATAGGAGGCAGTATTATAGTAGTTATATTCTTGTATATAGGAGGCAGTATTATAGTAGTTATATTCTTGTACATAGTAGGCAGTATTATAGTAGTTATATTCTTGTATATAGGGAGCAGTATTATAGTACGGTAGTTATATTCTTGTATATAGGAGCAGTATTATAGTACGGTAGTTATATTCTTGTACATAGGAGCAGTATTATAGTACGGTAGTTATATTCTTGTACATAGGAGCAGTATTATAGTACGGTAGTTATATTCTTGTACATAGGAGCAGTATTATAGTACGGTAGTTATATTCTTGTACATAGGAGCAGTATTATAGTACGGTAGTTATATTCTTGTACATAGGAGCAGTATTATAGTACGGTAGTTATATTCTTGTACATAGGAGCAGTATTATAGTATTTATATTCTTGTATATAGGAGCAGTATTATAGTACGGTAGTTATATTCTTGTACATAGGAGCAGTATTATAGTACGGTAGTTATATTCTTGTACATAGGAGCAGTATTATAGTAATTATATTCTTGTATATAGGAGCAGTATTATAGTACGGTAGTTATATTTTTGTACATAGGAGCAGTATTATAGTACGGTAGTTATATTCTTGTACATAGGGAGTATTATTGTAGGACAGCCCACATTACACATCTATCACAAACCTAACCATTTCATAAAGCAAAACTATAACATAACAAAAAAGGTGAAAAGAAATATTCCCTGCGCTCCAAAGAGATATACTCAAAGTATTTTATTGGCATAAAGGCCTGATAATAAGAATTTAAGGTTCTCTCTTCAAAGACTTTCATTGTATTTTGGTGTTGTCATGTCAGGACGTGTTATGCCTGATAAAGGGAAAACCTGAAATCAGTTATTTATATCAGGCCTTTTATGCCAATAAAATACTTTCATTATATCTAGAGATGAGCGAACTTACAGTAAATTCGATTCGTCACGAACTTCTCGGCTCGGCAGTTGATGACTTACCCTGCATAAATTAGCTCAGCTTTCAGGTGCTCCGGTGGGCTGGAAAAGGTGGATACAGTCCTAGGAAAGAGTCTCCTAGGAATGTATCCACCTTTTCCAGCCCACCGGAGCACCTGAAAGCTGAACTAATTTATGCAGGGTAAGTCATCAACTGCCGAGCTGAGAAGTTTGTGACGAATTGAATTTACTGTAAGTTCGCTCATCTCTAATTATATCCCTTTGAAGCACAGAGAATATTCCTTTCAACCCTTTCAGTTTTTGCTGTTTATGTCAGACTTCTGAGGCGCCAAGCTGGGACTGCAGAGGATATTGAAGGGTTAATCTGCTCCATTTCTGCTCTGCTGTTTTACTAAATCTGTTCTGCTTCACTGCAGGTAATGCACAATGTTGTGCACCATCTCTTTTACAGCAAATCTAGTGTTTCCCATCCAGGGTGCCTCCAGCTGTTGCAAAACTACAACTCCCAGCATGCCCGGACAGCCGTAGGCTGTCCGGGCATGCTAGGAGTTGTAGTTTTGCAACAGCTGGAGGCACCCTGGTTGGGAAACCCTGCTATCCACTATTAGTTCTTATAGTAGTTCAGTGTCATGAACCAAGTATTACGTACAGAAACAGATAATAGAACAAAATTAGGAAGAATTGTGTCAGTAAGAAAAAAGGACACGTAGTCCACATGAAGCCGGGGGGGGGTATGAATCAGCCCTAAGGGACACAGCCCGGGCACTGCCAGCCGATGGGTGTGTGTACATTACACAGCCAGAAAATACAGGATCTCAGGAACCTGTATCCGGAACAAACAATGTAATCTGTGAGAACATAGAAATCCAGGTCAATTATCAGCCCAACCTCCTCCTGCAAGAACAACACTACATATAGAGGTAACAAGGAGGAGGAGGACTGAGCTGAGCAATAATGTGTATATCCAGTAGGGGGCAGCACAGAGCCTTCCTTTAACCTGGCATGTGCCATAGAGAACGATTTAGATTTATGTTGAAAAAATAATAGACAAAGGTTTAGTAACAAAAACAAAACAAAAAACTAGATGCATTTAATGTGCTTGCTGTATGCGACTCGCACCCATATAAAATTTATTACGTTTCAAAATGAGCGGCTTAAAGGGGTACTCCGGTGGAAAACTTTTTTTTAAATCAACTGATGCCAGAAAGTTCAAAAGATTTGTAAATGACTTCTATCAAAAATTCTTAATCTTTCCAGCACTTATTAGCAGCTGTATACTACAGAGGAAATTATTTTCTTTTTGGATTTCTTTTCTGTCTGACCACAGTGCTCTCTGCTGACACCTCTGTCCATTTTAGGAACTGTCCAGATCAGTATATGTTTGCTATATGGGGATTTTCTCCTGCCCTGGACAGTTCCTGACATGGACAGAGATGACAGCAGACAGCACTGTGGTCAGAGAGAAAAGAATTTCCTCTGTAGTGTACAGCTGCTAATAAGTACTGGAAGGATTAAGAATTTTTTATAGAAGTAATTTAAAAATCTGTTTAACTTTCTGGCACCAGTTGATTTAATATTTAAAAAAAAAATTAAAAAAAAGTTTTCCACTGGAGTACCCTTTTAAAGCGGCCAATTAGAACAACAGGGGTGTAAAGTAGCCCGTGGCTAGAAAAAAGTAATTTCCAGAACTGACATTATAAACCTTTGTTGTTATCATGTAAATGAGGCTCAAGTGCCCAGTGGGTATTCCCTAACATATCAGGAGGTCATGTAGCTCGAGCTAATAATCTTTTTATTACCGCCCACTGACCAGCTTGGTCCGATCTGCCTTGTTTGACTGACAGCCACTAGATAAAGAGGACATGGGCTGGACTTACCTGGGCTCTTGCCAGGCTGGTGAATGCCTCTAGGCTTTTGAACCTAGTTAGCATAATATCAAAAAAGGTTTATAGCTTGGTGCTGGAGAGGATTTTAGAGATAAAAAAAAAGAATCCCTGAAATCAAAAATACAATAATAACAAAAACAACATATAGGATATATTTTTTTAACACAGGAATATATATATATATATATATATATATATATATATATATATATACACACACACACACACATCCATCTATATATACCTATCCATCTCATGTCTATCTACCTATCTCCCTCTATATCTAACTTCCTTACCTATGTCTATCCCTATCTATATCTTTATCTACTTCCCCACACACACACATATATACAGTATATATATATATATATATATATATATATATATATATATACACACACACACACATACTTCTAACTCTCTCTCATATATATATATATATATATATATATATATATATATATACTTGCCCATAGCAACCAATCAGATCGCTTCTTTCATTTTCAAAAGGGTCTGTGGAAAATGA
The DNA here is from genome assembly GCF_029499605.1 of Hyla sarda. Classification (NCBI taxonomy): domain Eukaryota; kingdom Metazoa; phylum Chordata; class Amphibia; order Anura; family Hylidae; genus Hyla; species Hyla sarda. The sequence goes on from NC_079191.1 coordinate 425,747,191, forward strand.
AAGAAGCGATCTGATTGGTTGCTATGGGCAACTAGGCAACTTTTCCTTTGCACAGGTTTTGATAAATCTCCCCCTTAGAGAGTACCTGTCACCAAATAAAACTTTTAATATAGCGTTCCTTGTGTAATTAGCAGACACTTTCCCATTCACTTGCTTTTAAAATCATCAACATAAATATGTTTAAAATGTAATAGAAAAAACGGCCACTGGGTGGCTCTGTTCTGCTCCCTGCCACAATTAATCCCAACCTGGCAGGAGACCAAACTCAGGAAGTGTTTCTCTGCACTTTTGCTTAATTGACAGCTGCAAAGAACTTCATTGAAAAGCTGCAAAGAGCCTCACTGCAAGATGCACAGACTGAAAGCTGCACAGAGCTCAATGAAAGTTGCACAGAGCCTGAGGTCTTTTATTCATCACAACACTGCAATGATGTGAGGGCAGAAGTGGTCCCCCGGCAGGCTTCAGTGATGTCATGCCTGCTGGGAAACGCCAACTTACTCCTTATAGGAGATTGCACTATGTGAGCAAGAAAAAAGGTAAGATACACAGCTTTTTAGGGTGGAAGGAGTGTTTGGAGTAGTCAGGGAACATAGCCTGAGTTAGTTTAGAAAAGTACATTAGATGACAGGTACTTTTTAAGAATGCAGTGATTTTTCATGTTTGCGTTACTATTTCCTGGCCTATTAATAGCCATAAAAGTCTTTCACTTACAGACCCATATGAGGCTTGTTTGATACTGTATCAGTTGTACTTTGTAACACAATATTTATGGGTGAAGAGGAGGGTGAAACTGAAAATGTACAAGATGCTGCGCACTCACCGGAAGATAGTTCTTTACCCCGATGTTCTTCATGTATTCGTTGAACACGCTGATGTCGTCTTTTGTGGCTTTCGGATGATTAAGAAGGATCTCATTTCCTAATCTCCAAATAATCTGTAAAAAAAAAAAAAAAAACATTTATATATATAATCATCAACACACAATGGGGGAGAGATTCATCAAGAGGAAAAGTTGCCCAGTTGTCCATAGCAACCAATCAGATCGCTTCTTTCATTTTTCAGAGGCCTTTTTCAAAAATGAAAGAAGCGATCTGATTGGTTGCTATGGGCAACTCAGCAACTTTTTCTTTGCACAGGTTTTGATGAATCTTCCCCAGAAGGGTTGATGAACCGGCGACCTTATACCGGATTTTTACTTCTTTGTACTTAGCAAGGGGACAGCCCCTTCTATGCATGTGGGAGCTTATTTTATTACAGCGTTTCCTAACCAGAGTGCCTCCTGTTGTTGCAAAACTACAACTCCCAGCATGCCCGGACAGCCAAAGGCTGTCCGGGCATGCTGGGAATTGTAGTTTTGCAACTGCTGGAGGGCCACAGTATGAGACCACTGGTCTATTATCTAGAGAGGGAAGGCACTGCACCCACTTATTTGAATGGGTGTAATGTAATACCAAATGTCCCCTGCAGGGGCCGCTAGAATCTTTCTTAGTGATAAACCACCTAATTATCAGTGTGTGTATGTCAGAATAATAGTTCTGCTTGAACAGATTGGGGCCCCTGTAATAGTCTAGTATCTTTAAAGGGGTACTCTTGCTGTATGCTCCAGAGGAAGTTGTGTAGTTCTTTTCAGTCTGACCACAGTGCTCTCTGCTGACACCTCTGTCCATGTCAGGGACTGTGCAGAGAAGGAGAGGTTTGTTATGGGCATTTGCTTCTACTCTGGACAGTTCCTGACATGGACAGAGGTGGCAGCAGAGAGCACTGTGGTTAGACTGGAAAGAACTACACAACTTCCTCTGGAGCATACAGCAAGAGTACCCCTTTAAAGATACTAGACTATTACAGGGGCCCCAATCTGTTCAAGCAGAACTATTATTCTGACATACACACACTGATAATTAGGTGGTTTATCACTAAGAAAGATTCTAGCGGCCCCTGCAGGGGACATTTGGTATTACATTACACCCATTCAAATAAGTGGGTGCAGTGCCTTCCCTCTCTAGATAATAGACCAGTGGTCTCATACTGTGGCCCTCCAGCAGTTGCAAAACTACAATTCCCAGCATGCCCGGAGTTGTAGTTTTGCAACAACAGGAGGCACTCTGGTTAGGAAACACTGTCCATGTCCACCTCTGTCCATGTCAGGGACTGTCCAGAGAAGGAGAGGTTTGTTATGGGCATTTGCTTCTACTCTGGACAGTTCCTGACATGGACAGAGGTGGCAGCAGAGAGCACTGTGGTTAGACTGGAAAGAACTACACAACTTCCTCTGGAGCATACAGCAGCTGATAAGTACTGGAAGGATTAAGATTTTTTTTTTTTTATAGAAGTAATTTACAAATCTGTTTAACTTTCTAGCACCAGTTGATTTGAAAAAAATAGATCAGTGGGAGTACAGGAGGTACCTCCTTATATGCCATTCCCTTAAAGGGATATTGCAGGATTTTCTCTTCTTCAGCCTTTGAGCCCATGATGCCAAGTTATACTTATACTTTGTAATACACTTCATTTACCTCTGTGCGGTACTTATTCCATTTCCATGCACAGGGCACACACCGGAAAGTACTTTAGTGCAAGTCTTTTTATTTTACCATTATTTTACTGTAATGCTGAGTTCACACAACGTTTTTGCAAAACAGTTCCCGTACAGGGGTTCAATTTGAAAACAGTACGGAACCATATTGAAAACCATATGCAAAAAAAAATAAAATAAAAAAAAAGATGAATTTATTATTGTTGGTGTAGGTGAACCATTTTGGATACCTTTAACTTGTGTGCACTAATGTGTATTGAAAAAAAAAAAAAAAGAAAAATTTATAATTTTTCAGTTGATAAATCTTCGACCGTTGCAAAAAGCTAATCGCACTGCACTACATTCAAGCCATTTTCTTTAGTTAAAATGTACCTGTCGTTAACAAAAACTTTTTATATATTGTAGATCATAACATTATCTGTATATTTGTTAGATACATTGGTTAAAAAATGAGTACATTTATGTCCCTACAGCTATTGTCTGTGTCTCTGTGAGGAGACCAAATACCGGAAGTATGGGTGGACAAGCGGGGCCCTGTACGCCGACGACAAGCGGGGCCCTGTGTGCACACTGAGGACAAGCGGGGCCCTGTGGGCACACTGAGGACAAGCGGGGCCCTGTGGGCACACTGAGGACAAGCGGGGCTCTGTGGGCACACTGAGGACAAGCGGGGCCCTGTGTGCACACTGAGGACAAGCGGGGCCCTGTGTGCACACTGAGGACAAGCGGGGCCCTGTGTGCACACTGAGGACAAGCGGGGCCCTGTGTGCACACTGAGGACAAGCGGGGCCCTGTGTGCACACTGAGGACAAGCGGGGCCCTGTGTGCACACTGAGGACAAGCGGGGCCCTGTGTGCACACTGAGGACAAGCGGGGCCCTGTGTGCACACTGAGGACAAGCGGGGCCCTGTGTGCACACTGAGGACAAGCGGGGCCCTGTGTGCACACTGAGGACAAGCGGGGCCCTGTGTGCACACTGAGGACAAGCGGGGCTCTGTGTGCACACTGAGGACAAGCGGGGCTCTCTGTGCACACTGAGGACAAGCGGGGCCGTGTGTGCACACTGAGGACAAGCGGGGCTCTGTGTGCACACTGAGGACAAGCGGGGCTCTGTGTGCACACTGAGGACAAGCGGGGCTCTGTACACTGAGGACAAGCGGGGCTCTGTACACTGAGGACAAGCGGGGCTCTGTACACTGAGGACAAGCAGGGCTCTGTACACTGAGGACAAGCAGGGCTCTGTGTACTGTGGCTCTATAACATGCTCCCGGCTCACACATCAGGATGATTAAAAAAAAGGCAGAAGCCTGCACAGAGCCTTGCTTGTACTGCCCTCACTTCCTGTAATTGTTTTCCTCATAAAAACACACACAGACAACAGCTGCAGGGACAACCTTGCCGCAAAACGCCGGGTTTATACGGCGCTGCGGTCCGGGGGGGTGGGGTTTTATGAAGCGAGCTATCAGCAGCCAGGACCCGTGGCTTATGTTGGACATCGCCGTTCAGGCAGATGTCCGGCATTAACTCTTTAGACGCGGCGATCAAAGTTGATCGCCGCGTCTAAAAGTGAAAGTTAAAGCATTCCCGGCAGCTCAGTCGGGCTGATCGGGACATTGCGATAAAATTGCGATGTCCCGATCAGCTGGGACGCAGCAAGAGGGTGGCTTACCTGCCTCCTGCACGTCCCAACGGCGATTAATTGCTGCAAGCCTGAAATGCAGGCTTGAGCAATCAACCGCCCGATAACACTGATCAATGCAAAGCTATGGCTTTGCAGTGAACAGTGTAAAAGATCAGGGTGTGCAGTGTTATAGGTCCCTGTGGACCCCATAGTATCTACATGATATCAAAAGTTTGTGATAACGACAGGCACAATTTAAGGAGACGAAATGAATTTGGAGCTTTTTTTGTGATACTTTTAGCTAATGCACAAAAATTTGCGACTTTTTACCAACAAAAAAACAGTGTAAATCAATTATAAATTCCCCCTACGTCCTGAGAAATTGATTCAATCACCTTTGGGGCTTCTCCCCGTCTAAATGTGTTGCGATCCTCGAGTATCTGGAGGTAATTGGACAGGAGTCCGGACGCTCTCTCCCACTGATTCTTACACATGGCTTTGTGTATGAGGCGGACACACAGATCCGTGGTCACGTGGCAGCTCTTAGGGATTTTTGCTCGCATTTCTGTAAATGGGAGAAAAACCAACCAGTTTAAAATCACAAAGAAATTTCAATCCCACACAAGGCTGCTCTGCACACTTCCTTAAAGGGGTTGTCAAGGGAGAGCAGGAATCTCTATGGGATCAGGATATATAGTAGTTATACCCCTCCCTCCAAGCTCTGTCTGTATACTGCTGCTGTTATCACTATGGGATCAGGATATATAGTCGTTATACCACTCCCTCCAAGCTCTATCTGTATACTGCTGTTATCTATTTGGAATCAGGATATATAGTAGTTATACACCCCCCCCTCCAAGCTCTGTCTGTATACTGCTGCTGTTATCTCTATGGGATCAGGATATATAGTAGTTATACCCCACCCTCCAAGCTCTATCTGTATACTGCTGTTATCTATTTGGAATCAGGATATATAGTAGTTATACACCCCCCCCCCCCCTCCAGCTCTATCTGTATACTGCTGCGGCTATCTCTTTGGAATCAGGATATATAGTAGTTATACACCTCCCCTCCACCTCTATGAGGGACATTTATCAAAACCTGTTCAGAGGAAAAGTTGCCCAGTTGCCCATAGCAACCAATCAGATCGCTACTTTCACTTTTAACAAGGCCTCTGCAAAATGAAAGAAGCCATCTGATTGGTTGCTATGGACAACTGGGCAACTTTTCTTTTGCACAGGTTTTGATAAATCTCCCCTTATCTGTATACTGCTGCTGCTATCTCTATGTGATCAGGATATCTATTAGTTATACACCTCTCCTCCAGCTCTATCTGTATACTGCTGCTGCTATCTCTATGGAATCAGGATATCTAATAGTTATACCCCTCACATCCCAGCTCTATCTCTATGGGATCAGGATATATAGTAGTTATACACCTCTCCTCCAGCTCTATCTGTATACTGCTGCTGCTATCTCTATGAGATCAGGATACTGTATATAGTAGTTATAGGCCTCTCCTCCAGCACTATCTGTATACTGCTGCTGCTATCTATATGGGATCAGGATATCAATTAGTTATTCCCCTCCCATCCCAGCTCTATCTGTATACTGCTGCTATCTCTTTGGGATCAGGATATATAGTAGTTATACACCTCCCATCCAAGCTCTCTGTGTATACTCCTTCATATGATATATGAAAGAACGTGCTTAAATGTTGGTGTGAACAGAGCCTAACTGAACCCTAACATAGCTTCATTAGAAGTCTATGGGGATCGCCTCCTGTAGGGAGCGAAGGGCATAACCAGGCGCTTCCCCCAGCTATATCTAATGATCGACCCATCAAAACTACTAACATGCCCCTGCCTCAAGTCAAAAGTTTTTATTATAATATGACAGGGGAGCTTTAAAATTTAATTCCGAGCAACTAATGGACTTTTTACAGAGTTAAAGGGGTATTCCAGGAAAAAACTTTTTTTTTTTTTTATATATATCAACTGGTTCCAGAAAGTTAAACAGATTTGTAAATTACTTAAAAAAAATAAAAAATAAAATCCTAATCCATCCAATAATTATCAGATGCTGAAGTTGAGTTTTCTTCCATCTGGCAACAGTGCTCTCTGCTGACATCTCTGCTTGTCTCGGGAACTGCACAGAAGAGAAGAGGTTTGCTATGGGGATTTGCTTCTAAACTGGACAGTTCCCGAAACAAGTGTCATCAGAGAGCTCTTAGACAGAAAAGAACAACTCAACTTCAGCAGCTCATAAGTACTGAAAGGATTAAGATTTTTTAACAGAAGTAATTTACAAATCTGTTTATCTTTCTGGAGCCAGTTGAGATTTTTTTTTATATATATATATATATATATATATATATATATATATATATATATATATGTATATATATAAAAGTTTTTCCCTGGAATACCCCTTTAAGATAAAGGATTCACTACTCAGAAGGCTGAAAAAAAGTATTGTGTCCATGTAAGGCTATGTTTGGAGCGTACAGCTGGCAGATCCGGCTGGGGGAGGGGAAAACTGTGTGCTCTTATACCCAAGCCGGACTGGCGCCGAACTGTCATGCCCCCTCCCATAGGCTATTATTGAGGGGGTAGAGGCGTCACACGGGGCGGAGCCTTGACGTCACATGCCGCCGGCCCCGTGGTCGCCGGTAATCAGATCCGGAGCGAACATGTGCCGGGGACTGATTTTAACAGGAGTGCCGCGTGCAAGATCCCCAGTGGCGGGACCCCCGCGATAAGGCATCTTATCCCCTATCCTTTGGATAGGGGATAAGATGTCTAAGCACCGGAGAACCCCTTTAATGAGCCGACTGGAGTCAAACAGTGACTATGGTCGGCTCATTTTTGCACAAAACCGGATACATATACGGGCCAGAAATGAGCCGACCGGAGTCACTATTTGACTCCAGCCGGCTCATTAAAGTCAATGGAGTCCGGCGCCGGTCCGGCTAGGGAGCGCACGGTTTTCCCCTCCCCCAGCCTGATCCGGAAGCCATACGCACATAAGCTAAGACTTACTTTTAGGTCTCTCAACCATTGAAAGAGCGATCCCATGATCCTCCTCCTCCTCTTCTTCTTCAAAGGACATTTCAGTTTCTGGATTGGGAGAAAATAAATAAACAAACTAGTATTGTTCCAATACATTTAGAATAGAGATGAGCGAACTTACAGTAAATTCGATTCGTCACGAACTTCTCGGCTCGGCAGTTGATGACTTATCCTGCATAAATTAGTTCAGCTTTCTGGTGCTCCGGTGGGCTGGAAAAGGTGGATACATTCATAGGAAAGAGAGTCTCCTAGGACTGTATCCCCCTTTTCCAGCCCACGGGAGCACCTGAAAGCTGAACTAATTTATGCAGGAAGAGTCATCAACTGCCGAGCCGAGAAGTTCGTGACGAATCGAATTTACTGTAAGTTCGCTCATCTCTAATTTAGAACACAGTTTCTCAACCAGGGTGCCTTCAGTTATTGAAAAACTACAACTCCCAGCATGCCCGGACAGCCTTCGGCTGTCCGGGAATGCTGGGAGTTGTAGTTTTGCAACGGACAGAGGCTCACTGGTTGTGAAAGTTGTCAGAATTTGGTGTAAACAACATGAAAGCATAGATCCCTCCTGCCTTTTGGTGCTGTAACCGTGAGGGGGGGGGGACATTTTCTGGGCACACTTTGGGCCCATTGGTACCAATTGAGGCTGGTATAAAAACACCACAGCCTACCTGAGTATTGTTACTGGCCATGTCCATTTGGGATGTCCCGATATTGGACATTCGCACAAGTACACGTACTCTTGCAAATATCCCCGATACCTGGTATCACAAAGGTGCCCTGCGCAATGCAGCGCGCAAACTGTGCAGCGCGCGTCATAGCCGGGGACCTGTGGCTAATAGTGATCATCACCGATCGAGGTGATGTCAGGCATTAACCCTTTAGATGCTCAAAGTTGATGGCGGCGTCTGAAAAAAGTCCTGAAATTAACTGCCGGTAGTTTAGGGATGCTGGTCGGGACTGTGACCGCGGTGTAATCGTGGTGTTGCGATCAGCTAAGAGGGCGGCTGGTGGTCCCTTTTCAGGCTCTGTGCCGTCCTATTGTCGCTACTATACTGCGGCCATCTATGGCAGGCAGTAGTAAAGGAGCACCAATAACACTGATCAATGCTATGCTATGGAATAGCATTGATCAGTGTATGCAATCTACAGATTGCATGTAATAGTGAAAAAACTGAAAAAAATTGTTAAAAATATAATAAATGTGAATATATATATCCTTTTCTCTAATTAAAAATGAAACCACCATTATTTTTAACTATTTAAAAAAAGGCCATAAAATACCCTATCACATGACATGACCATAAAATACCCTGTCACAGGACCTTAAAATACCCTGTCACATGACATGACAATGACATTTTAAAGAAGTATCGGTAATTGATATCGGCAAATACTTAAATAAAAGTGGCGGAGTTCGGGGGAGTGGGATGTGTGGCAGCTGCGGCCATCGCCGTAACACACATACTGTTTTCACCACAGGGTGCCTCCAGTTGTTTCCCCACTACAACTCCCAGCATGTTGGGAGTTGTAGTGGTGAAACAGCTGGAGGTACATTGTATAGGTGAATTAAGGGTGGAAGTCGGCCCCCCCAGCAGGCATGAGTGACATCGCGCCTGCTGGGGAAGTCTGCCTGGTAAGTGAGCACACTACCAGGCAGAAAAAAATGCATTTTTAATCTAGTAAAAAAAAGGCAAGGAGGGGGTTAGGGGTAGATGGGCAATAGGCAGGGACAGAAAGAAAAATAAAAAAGGATGGTGGGAGATACCCTTTAAAAATGGAGGAACTGTGTGATGTCATCATGTCCATATGGAGGAACTGTGTGATGTCATCATGTCTATATGGAGGAACTGTGTGATGTCATCATGTCCATATGGGGGAACTGTGTGATGTCATCATGTCCATATGGAGGAACTGTGTGATGTCATCATGTTCATATGGGGGAACTGTGTGATGTCATCATGTCCATATGGAGGAACTGTGTGATGTCATCATGTCCATATGGAGGAACTGTGTGATGTCATCATGTCGATATGGGGGAACTGTGTGATGTCATCATGTCCATATGGAGGAACTGTGTGATGTCATCATGTCGATATGGGGGAACTGTGTGATGTCATCATGTCCATATGGAGGAACTGTGTGATGTCATCATGTCGATATGGGGGAACTGTGTGATGTCATCATGTCCATATGGAGGAACTGTGTGATGTCATCATGTCCATATGGAGGAACTGTGTGATGTCATCATGTCCATATGGAGAAACTGTGTGATGTCATCATGTCCATATGGAGAAACTGTGTGATGTCATCATGTCCATATGGAGGAACTGTGTGATGTCATCATGTCCATATGGAGGAACTGTGTGATGTCATCATGTCCATATGAAGGAACTGTGTGATGTCATCATGTCCATATGGAGGAACTGTGTGATGTCATCATGTCCATATGGAGGAACTGTGTGATGTCATCATGTCCATATGGAGGAACTGTGTGATGTCATCATGTCCATATGGAGGAACTGTGTGATGTCATCATGTCCATATGGAGGAACTGTGTGATGTCATCATGTCCATATGGGGGAACTGTGTGATGTCATCATGTCCATATGGGGGAACTGTGTGATGTCATCATGTCCATATGGAGAACTGTGTGATGTCATCATGTCCATATGGAGGAACTGTGTGATGTCATCATGTCCATATGGAGGAACTGTGTGATGTCATCATGTCCATATGGAGGAACTGTGTGATGTCATCATGTCCATATGGAGGAACTGTGTGATGTCATCATGTCCATATGGAGGAACTGTGTGATGTCATCATATCCATATGGGGGAACTGTGTGATGTCATCATGTCCATATGGAGGAACTGTGTGATGTCATCATGTCCATATGGAGGAACTGTGTGATGTCATCATGTCCATATGGAGGAACTGTGTGATGTCATCATGTCTATATGGAGGAACTGTGTGATGTCATCATGTCCATATGGAGGAACTGTGTGATGTCATCATGTCCATATGGAGGAACTGTGTGATGTCATCATGTCCATATGGGGGAACTGTGTGATGTCATCATGTCCATATGCACCAAAACCTCTAAGGAATTTTTCAAGCACATTGTAGAAAGCATAAACCGTGACTAGAGAGGTGTACCTAATAGAGTGGCCACCGAAAGTGTGTGTGTGTACATTCATTACACCAGTGTTTCCCAACCAGGGTGCCTCCAGCTGTTGCAAAACTACAACTCCCAGTACGCCCGGACAGCCGAAGGCTGTCAGGGCATGCAGGGAGTTGTAGTTTTGCAACAGCTGGAGGCACCCTGATTGGGAAACACTATGCTACACTGAAATATTTTTTTAACACCATAGCTCGCCAATACCATATATATATATATATATATATATATATATATATATATATATATAACACTATATACAGGTTAAACACCACGTTGTGATACCTGTCGCCCCCTCAGCCGCCATATCCCCGCAGAGATCAGAGCCGAACTGTCATCCACGCCGATCAGATGCCGGAAATCGAATGAGCCATGCTACTTCCGGTCTACACCGCCACCTTGTGGTTGTCAAGTAGCACTAACCCCAGCGGGAAGACAGTGACAGCGCTTGTGAATGACGTACATCCGGTCTACTGAGTCACGCAGCAGATAAGCATCCTGGGAATTGAAGTTCTCTTATTATCTCCTTGGTAACATTGTAGTGGAAGTTTACTTTTCTATGATATTGTATAATAAAGACTGGAGAATGCGTGAGCCATAAGATAACATAGAGAAATGGGGCTCGTTGGTTATTATTTGCTGTAAAATTGAGTTGGCAAAATAGACCAATCGGATCTCTGCTTTCATTTTCAAATCATAATAAAAAACATGCTTATAAATAAATGGTTGCTATGGGCAACACTGGTTTTTGTTTGCTTGTTTTTCTTTCTTTTTTTTTTTTTTTTAACTTTTAGCCTTAATAAATAAACGTTTTTGGGGTGTCTTTTTTGGGCTGCAAAAATGCTTTTTTCTCCTATACAATGCAGTTTTTGTGGCATTATTTTCCTCAAAAATAGTAGGGACATTTTTTAATATTTGTATATTTTTTTCTTTTGTTTTCTTGTTACACTTATTAGGGATCGACCGATATCGTTTTTTTAGGACCGATACCGGTAATCGGTGGAGGTTAGGGCCGATAGCCGATAACTTATACCGATATTCCGGTATAAGTTATCGGCTATTTATCCCCCCGCGACACCGCTGCAGATCATTGATTTAAAGCGGACGCTTTAAATCAATGCACTGCAGTGGCTTTTGTGGTGCTATAGGCCGCCGCCGCCACCCGCTTCTCTCCCCCTGCCTGTCCGGGGGTCCTGAAACCTATCACCGCCACCGCTCCCCCCCGCTGCACCGCACCTAGGGGTGCCTCCAGCTGTTGCAAAACTACTACTCCCAGAATGCCCGGACAGCCGTTGGCTGTCCGGGCATGCTGGGAGTTGTAGTTTTGCAACAGCTGGAGGGCCTACTGTAGGTATAGTATATTATACAGACCCCCGTCCATCCCAGAACCCTGACTCACCTTCCCAGTTGCTGCAGGGACCGTCCGGGGAGGGTGGTCCGGGCCATCCATCCTTCCTGTAGTGTCCGACAGCATTCCGGGTGGAGGGTGAACCGGTCCGGGCTGTCCTTCTTCTTTGGGGGTCCTCTTCTCCACTCCGGGCAGGCTCCGGCCTAGTAACGCTGCATAGACGCCGCTGCGCAGCGACGCACCTGTCGTCACGGCGTAGCGGCGTCTATGCAGCGTACTAGGCCGGTGCCTGCCCGGAGTGGAGAAGAGGACCCCCGGAGAAGGACAGCCCGGACCGGTTCACCCTCCACCCGGAATGCTGCCGGACACTACAGGAAGGAAGGATGGCCCGGACCACCCCCATTACGGGTAAGTTTAATTTTTTTTATTGACTTGGAGGGTGGGGGAGGGGCCTGACCGGTATAGCGGTATGGGCAAAAATCCATACCGTGGGAGAAAAAAAAAGGGTATCCGGTTCATACCGGTATACCGCCCAGCACTACGGTGGGGGGTGCGACGTGGTGCGGTGGGTCGAGGGGGGGGGGGGGGGGGCGTGCGGCGGGTCGGGTGGGTCGCGGTGCGGGGCATTATCGGCTTATCGGCAAGGTAATTGCCAATACCGATAATGCCCAAAATCGTGATTATCGGCCTATAATATCAGCCATACCGATAATCTGTCGATCCCTAACACTTATTGTACATTGCTCATTTTAGCTGAGGGCTGGCCTTAATTTGCAATGAGATTTATACCTGGTAATAAATTTGCGCAAATTAGAAATTATATTGTAAAGTGGCTGCTTAACTTTGAAGAGCCTGTTGGTGGAGTAAGAACTGCGCAATTATTTGTAACTTTAAAAAAAAAAAAAAAAAGCCTGCGCCTATAAAGTAACGCCCAGTTCACGGCCTTCAGGAGGCTGCTGGCGTTCACGGCGCAATTGACAAGCATGCAAGCTTAGGTCGCATAATGAATCTCATGAGCGAACATACTTCAGTTTTACCACCTCATTTACAGGCGCACATTTCTTACATCCCTCATTGTGTATTAGTATAGGATTTTTTTTGTGGCAATATTTCTGTTTTTCTCTGTACATGTGATTCTTATATCATGTGACTTAAAGGGGTACTCCGGTGGGAAATATTTTTTATTTTATTTATTTTTCTCAAATCAACTGGTGCCAGAAAGTTAAACAGACTTGTATATTACTTCTATTAAAAAAAATCTTAATCCTTCCAGTACTTATCAGCTGCTGTATACTACATACAAAGTTCTTTTCTTTTTGGTTTAAATGATTTTTATTGGTTTTTGAGAAAATTTTTAGAACAAGAAATGTTGGCTGACAGTAGAGATAAGCGAATTTACAGTAAATTCGATTCGTCACGAACTTCTTGGCTTGGCAGTTATTGACTTTTCCTGCATAAATTAGTTCAGCTTTCCGGTGCTCCGGTGGGCTGGAAAAGGTGGATACAGTCCTAGGAGACTCTTTCCTAGGAATGTATCCACCTTTTCCAGCCCACCGGAGCACCTGAAGGCTGAACTAATTTACGCAGGGTAAGTCATCAACTGCCGAGCCGAGAAGTTCGTGACGAATCGAATTTACTGTACGTTCGCTCATCTCTAGCTGACACTTCTGTCCATGTCAGTCAGGAACTGTCCAGAGCAGGAGAGGTTTGCTATGGGGATTTGCTCCTGTTCTGGACAGTTCCTGACATGGACAGAGGTGTCAGCAGAGAGCACTGTGGTCAGACAGAAAATAAATACACAACTTCCTCTGGAGCATAGAGCAGCTGATAAGTACTGGAAGGATTAAGATTTTTTAATAGAAGTAATTTACAAATTGTTTTTCACCGGAGTACCCCTTTAACATAGTGATCAAACGGATACTTGTTCCCTTTTCCATCTTTCCATAGGCAGCAGCACATCTGTATAAAGGGGACGTCTCTAAAAACAATTTGGAAATTACACGATTAAAAATTCTTAATCCTTCCAGTACTTATCAGCTGCTGTATGCTCCAGAGGAAGTTGTGTAGTTCCTTTCTGTCTGACCACAGTGCTCTCTGCTGACACCTCTGTCCATGACAGGAACTGTCCAGAGAAGGAGAGGTTTGCTATGGGGATTTGCTCCTACTCTGGACAGTTCCTGACATGGACAGAGGTGTCAGCAGAGAGCACTGTGGTCAGACAGAAAAGAAATTCAAAAAGAAAAGAACTTGCTCTGGAGCCCCCTCCCATAGACTTTCATTGAGGGGGCGTGGCAGGGATTTCACAAGCGTGGCGTGACCGTGACGTCATGAGCCTCTGACGCTGCACCCGGCGCTCAAAACAAACGCCGGGCGCAGCAGGGGGATTGCGGGAGTCCCCTGCGGTGGGAACCCCGCAATCAGACATCTTATCCCCTATCCTTAGGATAGGGGATAAGATGTTTAGGGGCGGTGTGCCCCTTTAAGGAATTGCCTATGGAGCAGTTGTCTAATGTGTCACTCCAGGAGGAGCACTGACCCTGATGGTCCCCACGGAGATGAGAATGTCTTCTGTCCTAGAGGTGCCCCGCAGGCCTGAGCATCTGATGAGGAATTCCTTGAAACATTCCGCCTGAAGGTCCCTGGCACGACACAGAAGAGCAGAATCCAGAATGGTATCAGATTGTTCCAACAATAATATCATTAAAGGGGTATTCTGGCCTTAGACATCTTATCCGCTGCTCCCAAGACAGAGACGTCACATCTCGGGATCAGCGCCCGGCACAGAATGCTGGGAGCTGCACGGAGATTGCGTGGGGTCCCAGTGGCAGGAGCCCAGATCAGACATTTTATCCCCCTTGGATAAGGGATTACAGTGCTCCCTCAAGTTACAATATTAATCGGTTCCAGGGCGACCATTGTATGTTGAAACCATTGTATGTTGAGACCAGAACTCTATGGAAACCTGGTTATTGGTTCTGAAGCCACCAAAATGTCATCCAAAAAATAGGAAAAAGTGAGAATTAAAGAAAAATAAGTAGATAACTAATACAGATAAAGCAAATCCTTACATATAAAAGTAATAAAGATCTGCTGGGAGCTGTAAATCACTGTCTATGTCAGTGTTTCCCAAGCAGGGAGCCTCCAGCTGTTGCAAAACTACAACTCCCAGCATGCCCAGACAGCCAAAGGCTGTCTGGGCATGCTGGGAGTTGTAGTTTGGCCAACAGCTGGGGGCACCCTGCTTGGGAAACACTGGTCTATGTAGAGGACAGGAGCTTCTTCAGGGTCCTGTACAGTACACACAATGTCCTAAAAAAGTAACATGGAGTCGCCCTCACCTAGTGTCCAAAGGAGCAGGTAACCCTGGTACAGGTAAAGAGTACAGAACATGTAATACCTCCCTGTACTGTAGGGGGCGCTACCAGACATCAGTCAGTGCATGCACTTTAGGAATACAGGTAAAGAGTACAGAACATGTAATACCGCTCTGTACTGTAGGGGGCGCTACCAGACACCAGTCAGTGCATACACTTCAGTAATACAGGTAAAGAGTACATAACATGTAATACCTCCCTGTACTGTAGGTGGCGCTACCAGACATCAGTCAGTGCATACACTTCAGTAATACAGGTAAAGAGTACAGAACATGTAATACCTCCCTGTACTGTAGGGGGCGCTACCAGACACCAGTCAGTGCATACGCTTCAGTAATACAGGTAAAGAGTACAGAACATGTAATACCTCCCTGTACTGTAGGGGGCGCTACCAAACACCAGTCAGTGCATACACTTCAGTAATACAGGTAAAGAGTACAGAACATGTAATACCTCCCTGTACTGTAGGGGGCGCTACCAGACATCAGTCAGTGCATACACTTCAGTAATACAGGTAAAGAGTACAGAACATGTAATACCTCCCTGTACTGTAGGGGGCGCTACCAGACACCAGTTAGTGCATGCACTTCAGTAATACAGGTAAAGAGTACAGAACATGTAATACCTCCCTGTACTGTAGGGGGCGCTACCAGACACCAGTCAGTGCATACGCTTCAGTAATACAGGGGTTTTACCAGTAAATTGCCCATTCTGATTGGTCAGTTCTTCCGGCCATTGACAGGTATCACAGATCTGGACTGTCTGTACATTGTATGTTGAGTCTGGTTTCAACTTACAATGGTCCAGAAAAGACCATTATATGGTGAAACTATTGTATGTTGAGGCCATTGTAAGTTGAGGGATCACTGTATATGTCTAAGGGTGGGTTCACATCACGTTTTTGACATAATGTTTTCAATCCGTTTTTCTAAAGAAAACCGTATGGCAAAAAAACGCTCCTTCCCATAGACATCAATTGGGGGGGGGGGGGGGCAGTGTGACGTTGTGACCACTGTTCCAAGCCTTCTGAACCGGATGTTCAGAATGCTGGGGCACGGGAGTACTCCTTTAAGTTAGGAAAGTGCTGCTCATACAACCTTGACTCCCAAAGTTTACAATGCTGGCAGCTCGCAGGTGTAAGAGAAGCAGCACCCAATGGCAGTACCATAAGGCCATGTTCACACGTCGGAATTTCCGTACCGGATTCTGCATTGGAATTCGGCACAAAGAATTCACTGCAGCAGAGTCCCATTGAATTCAACAGGATTCAGGTGCGCTGTGCACGAGGCAGAATTTCCGTGCCCGATGTTCCTTCTTTCTGTGGACACTGCACGGAATGTATTGCTGTCTATGAGACTGTGCATTCCTGTGTACAACACACAATCATAACAATAATCATCACTATAGATTATGCCACAAGATGGAGACAGTAAGCATGCTGGGACTTCTAGTTCTACAACACTTGCACAATCATTATATCAGTCATCACTGTTCATTAGGATACAAGATATAGAGTTGTTGAGCATGCTGGGACTTCTAGTTCTACAACACTTGAACAATCATAACATCAGTCATTACTGTAAATTAGGCTACAAGGCATAATGATGGTGGACATGCTGGGACTTCTAGTTCTACAACACTTGCACGCTCATTCTTTCAGTTATTATACATTAGGCTAAAATATATGGAGCAGTTGGGCATGCTGGGACTTCTAGTTCTATAATATTTGCACAATCATAATGGACCAGTTATCACTATACCTTAGGCTACAAGATATGGAGCTGGTGCGCATTCTGTGACTTCTAGTTCTACACTTGCACAATCGTAACATCAGTCGTCACATTCTGTGCTACTACAAGATATGGAGCTGGTGGGCATTCTGGGACTTCTAGTTCTACAACACTTGTACAAAAATAAAATCAGCCATAACTGTACATTAGGCTACAACAGTGTTTCCAAACCAGGGTGCCTCCAGCTGTTGCAAAACTACAACTCCCGGCATGCCCAGACAGCCAAATGTTGTCAGAGCATGCTGGAAGTTGTAGTTTTGCAACAGCTGGAGGCACCCTGGTTGAGAAAAACTGGGCTACTACTGGGCTAAGGTATGGAGTTAGTAGGCACGCTGGGGCTTCTAGTTCTACACCACTTGCACAATCATAATACCAGTAATCACTAAACATTAGCCTACAAGATATATAGCTGGTGGACGTGCTGTGACTTCTAGTTCTACAACCCTATTACGGCCAACATTTCCAGCATACTCTGCAAGTAATGAACTTTGTAGCAGCAGCTAGAAAGTGAGCTTGGAGCAGGGGCATGCTGAGACTTCTAGTTCTCCAGCTGTTGCAAAACTACCACTCCCAGCATGCCAGGAGTGGTAGTTTTGCAACAGCTGGAGAGACACTGTTCGGAAGACACTGGGATAAGTGATGCGTCCTGCTGGGAGTTGTAGTACTGCAATTAGTCATCATTGCACACGAGGCTCATATGGATAAGTGATGCATCCTGCTGGGAGTTGTAGTTCTGCAACTGATTATCATTGCACACAAGACTCATATGGATAAGTGATGCACCCTGCTGGGAGTGGTAGTTTTGCAACAGCTGGAGACACACTGTTTGGAAAACACTGGGATAAGTAGTGCATCCTGCTGGGAGTTGTAGTTCTGCAATTAGTTATTGCACACAAGGCTCATGGATTAGTGATGCATCCTGCTGGGAGTTGTAGTTCTGCAATTGGTTCTCATTGTACACGAGGCTCATATGGATAAATGATGCACCTGCTGGGAGTGGTAGTTTTGCAACAGCTGGAGACACACTGTTTGGAAAACACTGGGATAAGTAGTGCATCCTGATGGGAGTTGTAGTTCTGCAATGGGTCATCATTGTACACAAGGCTGATATGGATAAGCCATACATCCTGCTGGGAGTTGTAGTTCTGCAATTAGTTATTGCACACAAGACTCATATGGATAAGTGATGCGTGCTGCTGGAAGTGGTAGTTTTGCAACAGCTGGAGACACACTGTTTGGAACACACTAGGATAAGTAGTGCATTCTGCTGGGAGTTGTAGTTCTGCAATTAGTTATTGCACACAAGGCTCATATGGATAGGTGATGCATGTTGCTGGGAGTTGTAGTTCTGCAATTGATTATCATTGCACACGAGACTGATATGGATAAGTGATGCACCCTGCTGGAAGTGGTAGTTTTGCAACAGCTGGAGACACACTGCTTGGAACACACTAGGATAAGTAGTGCACCCTGCTGGGAGTTGTAGTTCTGCAATTAGTTATTGCACACAAGGCTCATATGGATAAGTGATGCATCCTGCTGGAAGTGGTAGTTTTGCAACAGCTGGAGACACACTGCTTGGAAAACACTGGGATAAGTAGTGCACCCTGCTGGGAGTTGTAGTTCTGCAGTGGGTCATCCTTGCACACGATAAGCCATACATCCTGCTGGGAGTTGCAGTTCTGCAGTGGGTCATCCTTGCACACGATAAACCATACATCCTGCTGGGAGTTGTAGTTCTGCAGCAGCTGCTCCAGCTCTTCCCTCTCCTGCAGTCTCCTCCTCCTCCATGTCGTTGCCCTGCTGTCTCCTGCTGACGTGTCTGCCTCTCTCTGCTCATGCTCCCTCCTCCCTCCTCCATGCACAGGACACTGCCACCCTGCTGCTGACATGGCTGCAGCCGGAGCCCCCATCTACCTCCTGCTCTTGTTATGGCAGCCCCTCCTCAGCAGCAGCAGCATGGCCCGGGACAGGAGGTTCTCTGACACCAAGCGCTGTGCTGACCCAGAATGTAGCAGTGAGTAGTGGGGGTTGTTACATTGTATCTGTGTGTGGGGGAGGAGGGGGTCTTGGGGCACTTGTAATCACCCCCACCCCCCATGGGAGTGCTGGGACTTGTTGTACTGCACTTTTATGTCTTTATTGCTGTAGATATCACTTAGATAACACTTGAGCCGCACTTGATGCCACCGCTGCCTATCAGTCCTGCTGTTTACCTTGGCGCTGATCGATCAAAGGGTGCACAGATAATTGGGTCAATACGTCCAACCGTCCGTGGCGACAAACCTACCGTAATCACACGATAGATTGATATAGATTCCCCACCGCGCTACTACTACTATATAGGCGTTCAACGACAGAAAGGCATGCAAGGAATGGAAAGCGTCAGTAAACAGTCTCTATAACAGTGTTTCCCAACCGTGGTGCCTCCAGCTGTGGCGAAACTACAACTCCCACCTTGCCCGGACAGCCTTCGGCTGTCCGGGCAAGGTGGGAGTTGTAGTTTCGCCACAGCTGGAGGCACCACGGTTGGGAAACACTACTGTATAAGGTCGTTCCTGGCATTGTACATCTTTAACTGCGCGTTATACCGTATCGGTGGCAGTCGTAATTGTACAAAGTTGTGATGCGTTCGGATTTCCAGAAAATTCGTCCTATTGGAATATAAACATGCGGATAATCGGCTGCGTTTCATCCCGGACAAAGACCTGTTATGGTGGCAGAGAAGTTTTTTTGGGGGTTTTCTATAGACTGTATTTATTGTAGGGAGATTTGGAAATTTGGAATAATAGGAAAACCCCTAAAAGTCGCCCATCTTTAAAAAGTAATACAATTTTAAATAGACTAATTTGGATTCGCTTTGGCGACTATTTTATGTAATGATTGGCGTCCATAGTGGCGTCTCATCACAACAGTGCCCATCTGTAATCAACGCTATGCCATTCTGTCCATACTGACATCACATGACCAGGGTGCCCAACTTTGACCAACTCTGTAAAATTCCGTCCATACTGACTTGACATGACCAGGTGCTGAACTACGACCAACACTGGGACATTCTGTCCATATTGACATCACATGACCAGGGTGCCAAACTACAACCAACTCTGAAAAATTCCGTCCATACTGACATGACATGACCAGGTGCTGAACTACGACCAACACTGTGGCATTCTGTCCATAGTGACGTCACATGACCAGGGGGCCCAACTTTGACCAACTCTGTAAAATTCCGTCCCTACTGACTTGACATGACCAGGTGCTGAACTACGACCAACACTGGCATTCTGTCCATAGTGACGTCACATGACCGGGGTGCCCAACTGCCGCCATCGCTGTTGCATTCTGCCCATACTGACACCACATCACCAGGGTGACCAATGCAGTTGCATTCTGTCCATATTGACATCACGTGACCAGGGTGCCCAGCTGTTACCAATGCTATTACATTCTGTCCATACTGACGTCACATTACTACAGTGCCCAACTTTGACCAACTCTGTAACATTCTGTCCATACTGACGTGAAATGACCAGGTGACCAACACTGTGACATTTTGTCCATATTGACATTACATGACCGGGGTGCCCAACTGCTGCCAACGCTGTTCCATTCTGCCCATACTGACACCACATGACCAGGGTGCCCATCTGCGACCAACTCTGTTGCATTCTAAGCATATTGACGTCACGTGACCAGGGTGCCCATCTGCGACCAACTCTGTTGCATTCTAAGCATATTGACGTCACGTGACCAGGGTGCCCATCTGCAACCAACGCTGTTGCATTCTGTCCTTATTGACGTCACGTGACCAGGGTGCCCATCTGCGACCAACGCTGTTGCATTCTGTCCTTATTGACGTCACGTGACCAGGGTGCCCATCTGCGACCAACGCTGTTGCATTCTATCCATATTGACGTCATGTGACCAGGGTGCCCATCTGCGACCAACGCTGTCATTCTGCCCATACTGACACCACATGACCAGGGTGCCCATCTGCGACCAACGCTGTTGCTTTCGGTCCATATTGATGTCACATGACCGCATGCTATTACATTCTGTCCATACTGATGTCACATCACGACGGTGCCCAACTTCGACCAACTCTGTAACATTCCGTCCATACTGACGTGACCTGACCAGGGTGCCCAACTACGACCAACACTGTGACATTCTGTCCATAGTGATGTCACTTGACCATGGTGCCCAACTACGACCAACACTGACATTCTGTCCATAGTGATGTCACATGACTAGGTGCCCAACTGCGTACTATTGTTACACACAACAGGAAGGTGGAGGAGGGGGCAGTGGGGGGTGTAAGCGTCCTTCGTTGTTTACACTTGTCAGTTCTTTGTCCTTGCAAGGAATGAGAGTACTTTTCCTTCTACAGACCTCAATGTCCGTGATCAGTAAGGTCACGGCCACACAACTGATTTTTATCAACTTTGCATCATGGGACAACCCCTTTAAGTGAATGAGTACCGCACGTATAGATTATGTATACAGGGATAACTGAGCTGTCAAAGTACACAGCCTAGATAAGCGCCATTTCCTTATATATCCTGTGTGTGTGTAAGTTGTAGTCAGGATGGCGGAGGGTCAAAGGTTTACGAGGCATGGGTGCAATGGGGTCAGTAAAGGGGCCAAACACTATAATGGGAATGATTGTCCTTTAGTGATCAGAAGGTCCCTTGTACATCGGGGGAATACCTCTGACGATTTCATACAGTATGGAGATGTAGTATGGCTGGGTGCATGAAGCCTTTGGCTATGTTCACACCACGTTTACAGTATAGACAGGGTGCTTAGGGTTGCCACCTGGCCCGTATTTTACCAGCACAGCCGCCCGGCCACCCTGCCGGTATTTTTTATATTAAAAATACCGGCAATGCAATGGCTGGTATTTATCCAACCAATCCTCCAACTCCCGGACTGTTGTACCATAACCTATACCAGTGTTTCCCAACCAGAGGGCCTCCAGCAGTTGCAGAACTACAACTCCTAGCATGCCCGGACAGCCGTTGGCTGTCCGGGCATGCTAGGAGTTGTAGTTTTGCAACAGCTGGTGGCACCCTTGGTTGTGAAACACTGACCTATACTATATACTACTATATAGTCCAACATGCTGGGAGTTGTAGTTTGGCAACAGCTGAAGCCACCCCTGGTTGAGAAACGCTGACCTATACTATATGGTCCATACAACTTGCTGGGAGTTGTAGTTTCTGTTTGGGGCAGCTGCTGAGTCACAGGGTGTATCCGGGCATGCTGGGAGTTGTAGTTTTGCAACAGCTGGTGGCACCCTTAGTTGTGAAACACTGACCTATACTATATACTACTATATGGTCCAACATGCTGGGAGTTGTAGTTTGGCAACAGCTGAAGCCACCCCTGGTTGGGAAATGCTGACCTATACTATATAATACTATATAGTCCAACATGCTGGGAGTTGTAGTTTGGCAACAGCTGAAGCCACCCCTGGTTGGGAAACGCTGACCTATACTATATAATACTATATAGTCCAACTTGCTGGGAGTTGTAGTTTCTGTTTGGGGCAGCTGCTGAGTCACAGGTTGTATCCGGGCTTGCTGGGAGTTGTAGTTTTGCAACAGCTGGAGGCACCCCTGGTTGTGAAACGCTGACCTATACTATATACTACTATATAGTCCAACATGCTGGGAGTTGTAGTTTGGCAACAGCTGAAGCCACCCCTGGTTGGGAAACGCTGACCTACACTATATGGTCCATACAACTTGCTGGGAGTTGTAGTATCTGTTTGGGGCAGCTGCTGAGTCACAGGTTGTATGCGGGCATGCTGGGAGTTGTAGTTAGTAACTAAATGCAACTCCCGAATTTAATAAAAAAAAAATATATAAAAAAAAAAATAAAGTCACATCAAAACAAAAATGGTGCTGTTAAAAATCACGGATCGGGACACCAAAAAATGAGTGATCATACTGGCCCGTATAAGGAGAAATAAAAAAAGTTATAAGGGTCAGAATAGGGCAATATTTACCCCACATATGTGTATCCTGTCATGTTAGGTTGCTTTCACCCTATAGCATTATCCGTTATAATGATCCGTTAACAAAACCATTAAAAACGGACGTTAAACAGCCGTTACAAAATCCCATTATAGTCCATGGGATTTTTACCTTATTCTTTTTTAACCCGTTATGGCCCGTTATTTTTTGACGGGGGGAAGTTAACGGAAGAAATAGTGCTTACACTATTTCTTTCGTTCTTTCTCCCGTCACAAAAAAAACGTCCGTAATTAATAACGGGCTATGACGGGTTAAAACGGATAGTGTAAAAATCCCATAGACTATATAATGGGATTTTGTAACGGCCGTTTAACGTCCGTTTTTAATGGTTTTGTTAACGGATCGTTATAACGGATCTTTAAAATGGATGAATTTATAGTTTGAAAGGAGACTTACCCATATATAATTAATTATGCAAATTAGCAAGGGCTGTTTTTTTGTTTTTTTTTGCAAGAAAGGTGGCCACTAGAGGTGAGCGAACTTACAGTAAATTCAATTCGTCGCGAACTTCACGGCTCGGCAGTTGATGACTTATCCTGCATAAATTAGTTCAGCTTTCAGGTGCTCCGGTGGGCTGGAAAAGGTGGATACAGTCATAGGAAAGAGTCTCCTAGGACTGTATCCACCTTTTCCAGCCCACCGGAGCACCGGAAAGCTGAACTAATTTATGCAGGATAAGTCATCAACTGCCGAGCCGAGAAGTTTGTGACGAATCGAATTTACTGTAAGTTCGCTCATCTCTAGTGGCCACCCTAAGTGTGGTATACCATTTTTTTTTTTTTTTTTTTTTTTTTGTGGTGGCCGACTGGATAGAAAAATTCGCTATACAAATTCGCTATACCACCCAACAGAGGCCAAGAGGGCACTCTTTTGGCTTTTGTTGGGTCAATGGAGAACTATGGTTACGTTTGGTGTATACCTAGGGAGCTTTCCTACAACATACAATGAATGGATGTGTTCACCAGGACGCAGTGTGAATATAGCCTGACACCAGGGCGCCTCCAGATATTGCAAAACTACAACTCCCAGCATGCCTGGACAGCCTTTGGCTGTCCAGGCATGCTGGGAGTTGTAGTTTTGCAACACATGGAGGCCCCCTGGTTAGGAAACACTGATATATACGCTGAGTAAACACTAATAAGTCATTTACGTTATTTCTTTCTTTCTTTCTCTTTCTCTCCCCAGAATTGATGTGCCGGGGTAAAGCCATACGAGATTTCACGGGGCCGGACTGTCGATTTGTGAATTTTAAAAGGGAAGAAATAATATATGTTTACCACAAGTTAACGGGGAGATCGACGGACCTTTGGGCGGGAAGTGTAAGTAGATATCTGTCAACCTACCAGGGAGTTTTTTGGCTTATTAATGTCGTTTCTATGGAAACGAGGCCTAGTCAGAAGATGAAGCCTGGGCCTGGTCTCTAGTGGTAGAAGTGTGAGCGATTGATCTGCCTTCCCTGCTGAGTCCTTGGATGAAGATGAAGAGAACGTGGCCAAGGACGCACAGGGGGGAGTCTTACTAAAAAGATAATGGTGGGTTTGTTGGCTGGTTATGTTACAAAATGGTTCTCCATATTTATGAAGGCACATCCCTACAAGTACTTATCAGCTCTCCTGGAAAAAGGCGAGATCTCCCAGATACCACGACCAGAATAAATACATTAATACTCACCTCTCCTTGTTACCGCTGTCCTTCTTGCTCCCTGCGCCACCAATGACAACGGCCCAACACCAAAGTCAACTGCAGGAACAAAGAGAGTTTAAAGGGGTACTACACTGGCCAGCGTTTGGAACATTTAGTTCCGAAAGCTGTGCGCGCACTGCGGGGTCGGCCATGCCCCCTCAATGTAAGTCTATGAGAAGGGGCGTGGTGCCACGGTCCCTCCCATAGACTTACATTGAGGGGGCGTGGCCGACACCCGCAGCACGCGCACAGCATTCTGAACTAAATGTTCTGAACGCTGGCAAGTGGAGTACCCCTTTAATCCACTCTGGTTTCTCTATATGTTTTGAAGGCCTGGCCTAGGGTCTATATAAGTTTAGGGGATCTGGTCTGGAGTATGTAATTCTTTATGGGCTTTGCCTTTATTTAGGGAGGTCTGTTTTAGGGTATGTTCACATAGTGTATTTTCGTAGATTTTTGCCATGTAAATCACTTTCTATTGTTGTGGATTTTACCGTGTTATTATGGGTGTGGATTAAACCCATTCAGGGTATGTTCACACGTTCAGGATCTGCTGCATATTTTCTCCAGCTGATTTTTCTACCAATTAGTGTGAATGGGTAGGAAAATCAGCTGCACAAAATATGCAGCAGATCCTGTATGTGTGAACGTACACTCAATGCGGATTTTAAATCCACAGAAGAAAACAAATTGTGTGCGTAGTTCAGGGTGGACTGGACCTGGTGTATTCCAATTGAAAACAATGGGACATTTATTTTGGTCTGGAAACGTACACTATGTGAATGTACACTAGGTGAAAGTTTGGGATGTCTAGTCTAGCTTCTGAATTTGTTTAGGTGGTCTAGGATATGTATTAGGGTATCTGGGGTCTGGTCTGGGGTTCTGTATTTATGTGGTATGGGATCTACAGTATATTTATTTAGGAAGTCTATGCTTGTTTAGGGTGTCTGGTCTGGGATATGTATTTATTTAGGGCAGTGGTCTCCAACCTGCGCACCTCCAGATGTTGGAAAACTACAACTCCCAGCATGCCTGGACAGCCAACGGCTGTCCGGGCATGCTGGGAGTTGTAGTTTTGCAACATCTGGAGGTCCGCAGGTTGAAGACCACTGATTTAGGGTATCTGGGGTCTGGTCTGGGATATGTATTTGTTTAGGGGGTCTGTGCTTGTTTAGGGGGGGTTTGGAGTTGTTTCTGTATTTATTTAGGGGGTCTGGTCTGGGGTCTGTATATATTTATGTGGTATGGGATCTGTATTTATTTAGGAAGTCTGTGCTTGTTTAGGGGGTTTTGGAGTTGTTTCTGTATTTATTTAGGGTGTCTGGTCTGGGGTCTGTGTATATTTATGTGGTATGGGATCTGTATTTATTTAGGAAGTCTGTGCTTGTTTAGGTTGTCTGGTCTGGGATATGTATTTGTTTTGGGGGGTCTGTGCTTGTTTAGAGGGTCTGGAGTTGTTTCTATATTTATTTACAGTGTCTGATCTGGGGTCTGTATTTGTTGAGGAAGTCTTGTAGGGTCTGTGCTTTTTGAGGGTCCTGTGGTATGCATTTGCTGAGCAGGTCTGGTGGGATCTGTACTTTTCTGTTTAGGGGGTCTGCATTTCTCATGGGTGTCTGGTCTGGGGTCTGTATTTGGTTAATATTTGTTAAGGTCCACCTGGTCTTTTATTTATTTAGGAGGCCTGTACTTGTTTAGGGTGTTTGGTCGGGGAATCTGTTTTTGGTGAGGAGGTGGGGTTGGGTCTGTGCTTGTTGAGGGGCTCTGGAATGATTATTCGCGTAATCCATGTTGTGACATAACAGCTGTCACCTCCATTACATTCCTGTCATTTATGCCCTTAGAAGACCTCACACTTTACAATTGAAGCATATGCTAGAGGTGTATCTATGGGAACCAAGTGTTTAAAGGGGTACTCCAGTGTAAAAATTTTTTTTTTTTTTTTTTTTTTGCAAACTGCAAAACCATATTGTGCAAAACGGATGGAACCGGACGTACATACCGTTCAGTACAGTTCCCTTAGACCACCATTTAAACAACATACGAGGGTTGTATCCGGTTTTTCACCTGGACATAAAACCGTAGGAGACTACGATTTTGTGTACGGATAAAACCGTAACTGATGAAAAACGTACACAATCGGATGCTACGGTTGGCATGTGGTTTTCTATGAATTGTCTATACATTTACAGTTCCATATATATATATATATATATATAGAATATATATAGTTCTATACAGTTCCATAAGTTTTTTTTCACTGAAACCGTATACGGGAACCGTATTGCAAAAACGAGATGTGAATGCAGCCTAACTTTCTGGAGTCAGATATGAAAAAAAATTTTTTTCACCGGAATACTCCTTTTAACGCATCTGCAAGAACTAACAGCAAGGGGTGCCTTCAGCTGTTGCAAATCTACAACTCCCAGCATGCCCGGACAGCCTTCGGCTGTCCGGGCATGCTGGGAGTTGTAGTTTTGCAACAGCTGGAGGCACCTTGGGTGGGAAAATGCTCTTGCATTTGCAAAACTACAACTCTTAGCATCCCTGCACAGGCTGCTTTGTGTAATACTGGACAACTCCCGGCATACCCAGACAGCTTTTTGCAACAGCTGGAGGCACCCTGGTTGTGGAACACTGCTGTAGATGTAATCAGTTCCCTCTCGGTATATACCCAACACACTGGCCTCAATGCAGATAAAAATGTATTATATCTATTATTACCGGCGCACGTCTTCTTACTGACCCCGGAGAGGAGGTCGTAAATCACAAATCTGGCGTCTATGAAAATCGACTTTTAAATGCAACATTTCTGCCAAGAAGCTTTTGTTTGCTCAGTATTTGGAGCGTCACAGCTGCCCTTTACATCGAGGTCGTGGCATGTAGATATAAATGACATTTCCCCGTATGCATCTCCTGGCTGGTACTTCATAGTAAACTGCTGGAGAATGTTTGGAGAATATATATATATATATATATATATATATATATATATATATATATTTAGCCGTTGTGGTAAATAACTGTGGGTGCCATATGTAACATTGTAAAGAATTTTGGGGACGTATTGTTAGGGTGCGTTCACGCTGCCGTCTGTCCCTGTTTTTTTTTTTTATCCCCGTTTCAGTTCCGTTCTTGCAGGCTGTATACAGATTAAAAACAGTAAAAAAAAAAAAAATCCCATTCATGTCAATGGGATTTTTTTTTACAATCCGTTTGTACCCATCTGCACTCATTTCCGTTTTTTTGACGGCAGAAAAAATGGCACATGCAGTATTTTTTCTTCCGTCATAAAAAATTGAAGAAAAAAACGGATACAGTAAATTTAACATTGAAGTCTATGGAAAACGGATGAGCCTTTAAGGTCATCCGCTTGCATCTGTTTTTTCAATCCGTTTTTTGATCCGTTTTTACTTTTTAGCATGCTCAGAACAAAAAAAAATTAATAGGATAGGATAGGGGATAAGTTATAAATTGCGGGGGTTCAGAGCACTGGGGCCCCCCGGGATCTCCTGGACGGGGGCCGCGGCAGTCTGCAGGAAGTGAAGTTTCGTCCCCAGCAGGAAGCCGCAGCAGACAAGCCCCCTCCATGTATCACTATGGGGTACATGGAGGGGGTGTGTCGGCCGCCGCGTCATGGGGGACGGAATGCCCCCTTTCCAACATACTGCCGCGGCCCCGTCCAGGAGATCCCGGGGGGCCCCAGCGCTTTGACCCCCCGCAATCTATAACTTATCCCCTGTCCTTCGGATAGGGGATAAGTTACATTGCACTGGAATACTCCTTTAATTGAACAATAACGGACCCACTGATAACATCTGTTTGCATCCGTTATTGTCCATTTTTTTTTTTTTCAAAGTCCGTTTTTTTTATTTTTGTCGGGAGAATAACGGGATGGGTCTAGACGGCCGTGCATGGAGCATGGTATGTGATACGCTGCCTTGTAGTCTGTCTGAGCCGTCGGCTGGTTAGGTGTCCACTAAGAAACGTAGCAGATTCACTAATGATTTATTCACATTATAGTAATGGATGTCAATGCGTAATGTTGTTTAAAGGGTATACCTCTCATGATCTTGTTAAATGTTATAATCCTCCCAGGTCACTGCCCCCATCATGATAATCCACCCCCGGCCTTTATTTTTATTATTTTTTAGTTTTCTACCTTGATATTGCTCTGTATTTTCTGCTCAGTCTCAGTCAGATCCACAGACTGGGAAGGGGCGTTCCCCAGCAGGTGTGACATCATCTGAAGCCATACAGGGGAGAACTTCCTCCCTCACTCTGCTACACACAGCCCAGAGCAGTTCAGTGTGAGATGAGTTATGATTGGCTAAGGCTGCACACACACACACCCCCCCCTCAGCACTTCAGACAGCATTTCCTGATTTTGGACTACTGCCAGGCCAGCAGGAGTCCAAAGTCTGTGAAAGAGATGGAGGAAATGTGCTCTGGACAAGTAGGGAGACACTTAGTGGCAGCTTTTTTAAACACAAAACATTGAAAACTTAATTATTATTTTTTTTTAGCAAAGTACATCAGAATTACTTTTTATATAGCATAAGGAGTGCAATAGCAAAAATGTAAGTTTTAATGCCTATTTAAGCATTTTTTTGTGTTGTTTTAGCCACATAAAGTGGTCATTGACCCAACTACTGTGACCCCCCCCCCCTTCCCAAATTTATCAAGGAGATCAGACTGCTGGCACCTCTGTTGGTCACGGGTATCAGACCGCCAACACCCCTATTGATCAGATTTTTGGTACCCCCATTGATCAGGGGGATCCGATTGCAGGCACTCGCATTGTTCTGAGGAATCAGATTGCTGGCAACTTCATTGATCACTGGTTCCCAACCTCTAACACCCCCATTGATCAGGGGATCAGACTGCTAACAACTCCCATTGGTCATGGTGATCAGACTGCTGACATCCTCATTGATCAGGGGGATTAGATTGCTGGCACCTCCATTGATCATGGGTATCCAACTGCAAACACCTTAATTGATAATGGTATAGAGGACCCCTATTTATCATGTGGATCAGCCTGCAGGTACCTTCATTGATTAGGGGGATCAGACTGGAAGGACCCATATTGATAAGGGAGATCAGACTGCTGGGACCCCCCACTGATCATAACAACAAAGGGCCCTCAGTAGTGTTTCCTTTGCACGGCATGTACCCTGTATACCTGTGGTACTATGGTGGTAAAAATTCAGTCAAATTCCCAAACCCCCTAAAACATTTAGAGCAAATCCCAATAATTCTTTTGCCAAGCTGGAACACCCCTTTATGGCTAAGTTTCCACTTACAGCTGTATAGAGCCGCTCCGCATCTCTGCCATATTATGGACGATCGCATCGGGTGTCAGGAGTGACACCCGGGGCGATCTGTCTATTAGTACAGGAACTACTACTCCCATCATGGAACAGTGTGTTCCATGCTGGGAGTAGTAGTACTACCTAAAAAAAAAAAAATGAAGTGAAAAACACACACACTACATTTTTATTGTTGTCGGCTACATTTTTAGTGCCCTGCCCGCACACATAAATTGATCCCTGTTTAAAAATTAATTTAAATTTCGTTTTAAAAATATAAATTTTGTTAAATACACTTTTAGCATCCTTTTTTTATTTTTTTGGTACCCAACACATTTTGAAAAAAAACGTCAAAGGGGCCAAAAAATGCAATTTCCACTCAAATGCAAAAAAGGCAGAAAAAATGCCACAAAAAACGCCAGAAAAATGTCAGACGCAAGTGGAAACTTACCGTAGCTTAATGCTGGCAATCCAAATAGATCATTGTACAAAGATTCGTTTTTACATTCATGTTAGAAAGCTTCTATTTCTTTTGTGGTGGGAACCGTCCACATGTTGGGTGTTGATAAGATGAAGGTCACTAGTGATGTGTGAGGCACCGATGGTGCGGTGGGTGCACAGTGCGGAACGCTATTATTAGCGGTGATACCGCGTGATGGTTTGTGGCGTGCCGTGCGGTTTCCTGTCTGATCAGAGGACTTCATGATGTTCTCCGGAGAGGGATATATTTAGCCTTCACTTCTTCTGGCAGGTTGGTAGTGTCAGCTCTTCATACTGTTTACCT
The DNA here is from genome assembly GCF_029499605.1 of Hyla sarda. Taxonomy (NCBI): domain Eukaryota; kingdom Metazoa; phylum Chordata; class Amphibia; order Anura; family Hylidae; genus Hyla; species Hyla sarda. The sequence continues at coordinate 425,777,929 of NC_079191.1, forward strand.
AGGTGTCAGATACCAAAGGATGAAAACTAGAGCCGGGGCAAAGAGATTTCAGTATTTTAATAAAATTCTGCCCCATATTTAAGACCTATATTAAGGTGCCTATATTTTGAATGCACTGATATGTGGGTCCAGGCTGTTTAGCTCACAGAGCATTGTCTAGACTGGATGCAATTGTATCACTTCTAAGCTGAGAGCAGGACTAGCTATGTACAATGTATCAGTCTGGAGTCCAGGATGTTTAGCTCACAGAGCATTGTCTGGACTATATATACAATTGTATCACTTCTAAGCTGAGAGCAGGACTAGCTATGTACAATGTATCAGTCTGGAGTCCAGTATGTTTAGCTCACAGAGCATTGTCTGGACTATATATACAATTGTATCACTTCTAAGCTGAGAGCAGGACTAGCTATGTACAATGTATCAGTCTGGAGTCCAGGATGTTTAGCTCACAGAGCATTGTCTAGACCGGTTATTCCCATCTAGGGTGCCTCCAGCAGTTGCAAAACTACAACTCCCAGCATGCCCGGACAGCCGTTGGCTGTCCGGGCATGCCGGGAGTTGTAGTTTTGCAACAACTGGAGGCAACCTGGTTGAGAAACACTGGTCTAGACTGATCACTTGAGAACAGAACTAACTAACTATAGGTATTGTAGTCTCTCAATGTATAGAAAAGAATTCACGTACATATTCAGAATCATTCTAGTTATATAATATATTCTAGTCTAGTCTAATAGTGATCCCCGGTCAGTGCACAGTCTAGTGTAATAGTGATCCCCGGTCAGTGCACAGTCTAGTGTAATAGTGATCCCTGGTCAGTGCACAGTCTAGTGTAATAGTGATCCCTGGTCAGTGCACAGTCTAGTGTAATAGTGATCCCCGGTCAGTGCACAGTCTAGTGTAATAGTGATCCCCGGTCAGTGTACAGTCTAGTGTAATAGTGATCCCTGGTCAGTGCACAGTCTAGTGTAATAGTGATCCCCGGTCAGTGCACAGTCTAGTGTAATAGTGATTTGTCTGGTCAGTGTACAGTCTAGTGTAATAGTGATCCCCGGTCAGTGCACAGTCTAGTGTAATAGTGATCCCCGGGCAGTGTACAGTCTAGTGTAATAGTGATCCCCGGTCAGTGTACAGTCTAGTGTAATAGTGATCCCCGGTCAGTGTACAGTCTAGTGTAATAGTGATCCCCGGTCAGTGTACAGTCTAGTGTAATAGTGATCCCCGGTCAGTGTACAGTCTAGTGTAATAGTGATCCCCGGTCAGTGTACAGGCTAGTGTAATAGTGATCCCCGGTCAGTGCACAGTCTAGTGTAATAGTGATCCCCGGGCAGTGTACAGTCTAGTGTAATAGTGATCCCCGGTCAGTGTACAGTCTAGTGTAATAGTGATCCCCGGGCAGTGTACAGTCTAGTGTAATAGTGATCCCCGGTCAGTGTACAGTCTAGTGTAATAGTGATCCCCGGTCAGTGTACAGTCTAGTGTAATAGTGATCCCCGGTCAGTGTACAGTCTAGTGTAATAGTGATCCCCGGTCAGTGTACAGTTTAGTGTAATAGTGATCCCCGGTCAGTGCACAGTCTAGTGTAATAGTGATCCCCGGTCAGTGTACAGTCTAGTGTAATAGTGATCCCCGGTCAGTGTACAGTTTAGTGTAATAGTGATCCCTGGTCAGTGCACAGTCTAGTGTAATAGTGATCCCCGTTCAGTGCACAGTCTAGTGTAATAGTGATCCCCGGTCAGTGCACAGTCTAGTGTAATAGTGATCCCCGGTCAGTGTACAGTTTAGTGTAATAGTGATCCCCGGTCAGTACACAGTCTAGTGTAATAGTGATCCCCGGTCAGTGTACAGTCTAGTGTAATAGTGATCCCCGGTCAGTACACAGTCTAGTGTAATAGTGATCCCCTGGTCAGTGCACAGTCTAGTGTAATAGTGATCCCCGGTCAGTGTACAGTCTAGTGTAATAGTGATCCCCGGTCAGTGCACAGTCTAGTGTAATAGTGATCTCCTGCTCAGTGCACAGTCTAGTGTAATAGTGATCCCCGGTCAGTGTACAGTCTAGTGTAATAGTGATCCCCGGTCAGTGCACAGTCTAGTGTAATAGTGATCCCCTGATCTGTGCACAGTCTAGTGTAATAGTGATCCCCTGGTCAGTGCACAGTCTAGTGTAATAGTGATCTCCGGTCAGTGCACAGTCTAGTGTAATAGTGATCCCCGGTCAGTGTACAGTCTAGTGTAATAGTGATCCCCGGTCAGTGCACAGTCTAGTGTAATAGTGATCCCCGGTCAGTGCACTGTCTAGTGTAATAGTGATCCCCGGTCAGTGCACAGTATAGTGTAATAGTGATCCCCGGTCAGTGCACAGTCTAGTGTAATAGTGATCCCCGGTCAGTGTACAGTCTAGTGTAATAGTGATCCCCGGTCAGTGCACAGTCTAGTGTAATAGTGATCCCCTGGTCAGTGCACAGTCTAGTGTAATAGTGATCCCCGGTCAGTGTACAGTCTAGTGTAATAGTGATCCCCGGTCAGTGCACAGTCTAGTGTAATAGTGATCTCCTGCTCAGTGCACAGTCTAGTGTAATAGTGATCCCCGGTCAGTACACAGTCTAGTGTAATAGTGATCCCCGGTCAGTGTACAGTCTAGTGTAATAGTGATCCCCGGTCAGTACACAGTCTAGTGTAATAGTGATCCCCTGGTCAGTGCACAGTCTAGTGTAATAGTGATCCCCGGTCAGTGTACAGTCTAGTGTAATAGTGATCCCCGGTCAGTGCACAGTCTAGTGTAATAGTGATCTCCTGCTCAGTGCACAGTCTAGTGTAATAGTGATCCCCGGTCAGTGTACAGTCTAGTGTAATAGTGATCCCCGGTCAGTGCACAGTCTAGTGTAATAGTGATCCCCTGATCTGTGCACAGTCTAGTGTAATAGTGATCCCCTGGTCAGTGCACAGTCTAGTGTAATAGTGATCTCCGGTCAGTGCACAGTCTAGTGTAATAGTGATCTCCGGTCAGTGCACAGTCTAGTGTAATAGTGATCCCCGGTCAGTGTACAGTCTAGTGTAATAGTGATCCCCGGTCAGTGCACAGTCTAGTGTAATAGTGATCCCCGGTCAGTGCACTGTCTAGTGTAATAGTGATCCCCGGTCAGTGCACAGTATAGTGTAATAGTGATCCCCGGTCAGTGTACAGTCTAGTGTAATAGTGATCCCCGGTCAGTACACAGTCTAGTGTAATAGTGATCCCCTGGTCAGTGCACAGTCTAGTGTAATAGTGATCCCCGGTCAGTGTACAGTCTAGTGTAATAGTGATCCCCGGTCAGTGCACAGTCTAGTGTAATAGTGATCTCCTGCTCAGTGCACAGTCTAGTGTAATAGTGATCCCCGGTCAGTGTACAGTCTAGTGTAATAGTGATCCCCGGTCAGTGCACAGTCTAGTGTAATAGTGATCCCCTGATCTGTGCACAGTCTAGTGTAATAGTGATCCCCTGGTCAGTGCACAGTCTAGTGTAATAGTGATCTCCGGTCAGTGCACAGTCTAGTGTAATAGTGATCCCCGGTCAGTGTACAGTCTAGTGTAATAGTGATCCCCGGTCAGTGCACAGTCTAGTGTAATAGTGATCCCCGGTCAGTGCACAGTCTAGTGTAATAGTGATCCCCGGTCAGTGCACAGTATAGTGTAATAGTGATCCCCGGTCAGTGCACAGTCTAGTGTAATAGTGATCCCCGGTCAGTGTACAGTCTAGTGTAATAGTGATCCCCGGTCAGTGCACAGTCTACTGTAATAGTGATCCCCGGTCAGTGTACAGTCTAGTCTAATAGTGATCCCCGGTCAGTGCACAGTCTAGTGTAATAGTGATCCCTGGTCAGTGCACAGTCTAGTGTAATAGTGATCCCTGGTCAGTGCACAGTCTAGTGTAATAGTGATCCCTGGTCAGTGCACAGTCTAGTGTAATAGTGATCCCCGGTCAGTGTACAGTCTAGTGTAATAGTGATCCCCGGTCAGTGCACAGTCTAGTGTAATAGTGATTTGTCTGGTCAGTGTACAGTCTAGTGTAATAGTGATCCCCGGGCAGTGTACAGTCTAGTGTAATAGTGATCCCCGGTCAGTGCACAGTCTAGTGTAATAGTGATCCCCGGGCAGTGTACAGTCTAGTGTAATAGTGATCCCCGGTCAGTGTACAGTCTAGTGTAATAGTGATCCCCGGTCAGTGTACAGTCTAGTGTAATAGTGATCCCCGGTCAGTGTACAGTCTAGTGTAATAGTGATCCCCGGTCAGTGTACAGTCTAGTGTAATAGTGATCCCCTGGTCAGTGTACAGTCTAGTGTAATAGTGATCCCCGGTCAGTGCACAGTCTAGTGTAATAGTGATCCCCGGGCAGTGTACAGTCTAGTGTAATAGTGATCCCCGGGCAGTGTACAGTCTAGTGTAATAGTGATCCCCGGTCAGTGTACAGTCTAGTGTAATAGTGATCCCCGGTCAGTGTACAGTCTAGTGTAATAGTGATCCCCGGTCAGTGTACAGTCTAGTGTAATAGTGATCCCCGGTCAGTGTACAGTCTAGTGTAATAGTGATCCCCGGTCAGTGTACAGTTTAGTGTAATAGTGATCCCCGGTCAGTGCACAGTCTAGTGTAATAGTGATCCCCGGTCAGTGTACAGTCTAGTGTAATAGTGATCCCCGGTCAGTGTACAGTTTAGTGTAATAGTGATCCCTGGTCAGTGCACAGTCTAGTGTAATAGTGATCCCCGTTCAGTGCACAGTCTAGTGTAATAGTGATCCCCGGTCAGTGCACAGTCTAGTGTAATAGTGATCCCCGGTCAGTGTACAGTTTAGTGTAATAGTGATCCCCGGTCAGTACACAGTCTAGTGTAATAGTGATCCCCGGTCAGTGTACAGTCTAGTGTAATAGTGATCCCCGGTCAGTACACAGTCTAGTGTAATAGTGATCCCCTGGTCAGTGCACAGTCTAGTGTAATAGTGATCCCCGGTCAGTGTACAGTCTAGTGTAATAGTGATCCCCGGTCAGTGCACAGTCTAGTGTAATAGTGATCTCCTGCTCAGTGCACAGTCTAGTGTAATAGTGATCCCCGGTCAGTGTACAGTCTAGTGTAATAGTGATCCCCGGTCAGTGCACAGTCTAGTGTAATAGTGATCCCCTGATCTGTGCACAGTCTAGTGTAATAGTGATCCCCTGGTCAGTGCACAGTCTAGTGTAATAGTGATCTCCGGTCAGTGCACAGTCTAGTGTAATAGTGATCCCCGGTCAGTGTACAGTCTAGTGTAATAGTGATCCCCGGTCAGTGCACAGTCTAGTGTAATAGTGATCCCCGGTCAGTGCACAGTCTAGTGTAATAGTGATCCCCGGTCAGTGCACAGTATAGTGTAATAGTGATCCCCGGTCAGTGTACAGTCTAGTGTAATAGTGATCCCCGGTCAGTGTACAGTCTAGTGTAATAGTGATCTCCGGTCAGTACACAGTCTAGTGTAATAGTGATCCCCGGTCAGTGTACAGTCTAGTGTAATAGTGCTCTCCGGTCAGTACACAGTCTAGTGTAATAGTGATCCCCGGTCAGTGCACAGTCTAGTGTAATAGTGATTCCCGGTCAGTGCACAGTCTAGTGTAATAGTGATCCCCGGTCAGTGCACAGTATAGTGTAATAGTGATCTCCGGTCAGTGCACAGTCTAGTGTAATAGTGATCCCCGGTCAGTGCACAGTCTAGTGTAATAGTGATCCCCGGTCAGTGCACAGTATAGTGTAATAGTGATCCCCGGTCAGTGTACAGTATAGTGTAATAGTGATCCCTGGTCAGTGCACAGTCTAGTGTAATAGTGATCCCCGGTCAGTGCACAGTATAGTGTAATAGTGATCCCCGGTCAGTGTACAGTATAGTGTAATAGTGATCCCTGGTCAGTGCACAGTCTAGTGTAATAGTGATCCCCGGTCAGTGTACAGTCGAGTGTAATAGTGATCCCCGGTCAGTGTACAGTCTAGTGTAATAGTGATCCCCGGTCAGTGCACAGTCTAGTGTAATAGTGATCCCCGGTCAGTGTACAGTCTAGTGTAATAGTGATCCCCGGTCAGTGCACAGTCTAGTGTAATAGTGATCCCCGGTCAGTGCACAGTCTAGTGTAATAGTGATCCCAGGTCAGTGCACAGTATAGTGTAATAGTGATCCCCGGTCAGTGTACAGTCTAGTGTAATAGTGATCCCCGGTCAGTGCACAGTCTAGTGTAATAGTGATCCCAGGTCAGTGCACAGTATAGTGTAATAGTGATCCCTGGTCAGTGCACAGTCTAGTGTAATAGTGATCCCCGGTCAGTGCACAGTCTAGTGTAATAGTGATCCCTGGTCAGTGTACAGTCTAGTGTAATAGTGATCCCCGGTCAGTGCACAGTATAGTGTAATAGTGATCCCCGTCCAGTGCACAGTCTAGTGTAATAGTGATCCCAGGTCAGTGAACAGTCTAGTGTAATAGTGATCCCCGGTCAGTGCACAGTATAGTGTAATAGTGATCCCCGGTCAGTGTACAGTATAGTGTAATAGTGATCCCCGGTCAGTGTACAGTCTAGTGTAATAGTGATCCCCGGTCAGTTCACAGTCTAGTGTAATAGTGATCCCCGGTCAGTGCACAGTCTAGTGTAATAGTGATCCCCTGGTCAGTGCACAGTCTAGTGTAATAGTGATCCCCTGGTCAGTGCACAGTCTAGTGTAATAGTGATCCCCGGTCAGTGTACAGTCTAGTGTAATAGTGATCCCCGGTCAGTGCACAGTCTAGTGTAATAGTGATCCCCGGTCAGTGTACAGTCTAGTGTAATAGTGATCCCCGGTCAGTGCACAGTCTAGTGTAATAGTGATCCCCGGTCAGTGTACAGTCTAGTGTAATAGTGATCCCCGGTCAGTGTACAGTCTAGTGTAATAGTGATCCCCGGTCAGTGCACAGTCTAGTGTAATAGTGATCCCGGTCAGTACACAGTCTAGTGTAATAGTGATCCCCCGGTCAGTGTACAGTCTAGTGTAATAGTGATCCCCGGTCAGTTCACAGTCTAGTGTAATAGTGATCCCCGGTCAGTGCACAGTCTAGTGTAATAGTGATCCCCTGGTCAGTGCACAGTCTAGTGTAATAGTGATCCCCTGGTCAGTGCACAGTCTAGTGTAATAGTGATCCCCGGTCAGTGCACAGTCTAGTGTAATAGTGATCCCCTGGTCAGTGCACAGTCTAGTGTAATAGTGATCCCGGTCAGTACACAGTCTAGTGTAATAGTGATCCCCCAGTCAGTGTACAGTCTAGTGTAATAGTGATCCCCTGGTCAGTGCAAAGTCTAGTGTAATAGTGATCCCGGTCAGTACACAGTCTAGTGTAATAGTGATCCCCCGGTCAGTGTACAGTCTAGTGTAATAGTGATCCCCGTCCAGTGCACAGTCTAGTGTAATAGTGATCCCAGGTCAGTGAACAGTCTAGTGTAATAGTGATCCCCGGTCAGTGAACAGTCTAGTGTAATAGTGATCCCTGGTCAGTGCACAGTCTAGTGTAATAGTGATCCCCGGTCAGTGCACAGTCTAGTGTAATAGCTATCACCAGTGCTCCGTCAAGTAAATAGTTGTTCAGATCTTTAAAAAATTCCTTTGTATATAATAATATGTAGTTTCATAATCCCCTTTTTTTTTCAGGTGGGCACTTATTTTGGATATTTCCCAAAGGATCTTGTAGATATTAAACAAGTTTACACAACAGATGAGCTGGAGCTGCCCACAGATGTAAGTATTTCTGCTTGTTGGCTCTGACCTAATGGAAGGCGGCGGCGGAATCTTTACATTGGGGGTCAGGATTTATAAAAAATATGCAAGGAAAAAGCATTCAGTTCAATTAATGCAGTGAGTTTGGTCTCTTCCCGGCCTGGCAGGAGACCAAACTCAGGAAATGCTTCTCTGCACTGAGCTTTGACAGCTGCACAGAGCCTCATTGAAAGCTGCAAAGAGCATCACTAAAACATGCATAGAGCCTCACTGAATGGTACACAGACTGAAAGCTGCACAGAGCCTGAGGTCTTTTATTCATAACAGCGCTCAGGGATGTGGAAATCCTATCGCATGACGCCCAGGACATGTAGTTCCAGGCGCCGGGCAGGTGAATTTTTCATAGATTTAGCCCTGTATCGGGCGAGCAGGGACAGACAGACTTCTCCCTTATTTTTCTTTAATGCCGGTGTGAGGCGCAGGAGCCGATGCTAGTCTGCACCTCACACCGGCGCTCAGGGTGTATGGAGGGGACGGCGTTGGCCCCCAGCTGATTTCAGTAGCCAGGGGCCGCTGCTCAGAGCCCCTCCCCCCAGCCGGCGTTTCTGCCTGTCTACGTGATTGTCCCTGGGAGCAGATCTGCAGACATGCGCTGCGCAGGCACAATTCTGCTCTGAGCCCCTGAGGTGCCGGTGTGAGGTGAAAAAAAATCACACCCATGAAAAATTCGGACCAAGCGAGGACAGAGCCCGAGGTCCGCACGTCTGCAGGAGATAATTAATCCACACCCCCTAATCCCCCACTCCCGGAGGATGGAGAGCGCAGCTCTGCATAATACAAGAAGAAAGGGGGAGAATGAGGAGGTACACAGCTCCTCCCCTCCCCCGTACACAGCTCCTCCCTCCCCCGTACACAGCTCCCCCGTACACAGCTCCCCCCCCCCCCGTACACTTCTCCTCCCCTCCCCCGGACACAGCTCCTCCACTCCCCCCGTACACAGCTCCTCCCCTTCCCCGTACACAGCTCCCCCCCCGTACACAGCTCCTCCCCTCCCCCCTAACACAGCTCCTCCCCTCCCCATACACAGCTCCTCCCCTCCTCCGTACACAGCTCCTCCCCCATACACAGCTCCTCCCCTCCCCGTACACAGCTCCTCCCCTCCCCGTACACAGCTCCTCCCCTCCCCCGTACACAGCTCCCCTCCATACACAGCTCCTCCCCTCCCCGTACACAGCTCCTCCCCCCCGTACAAAGCTCCTCCCCTCCCCCGTACACAGCTCCTCCCCTCCTCTGCTCTGTCTACACAAGACCTCACTTATCACGGGGAGGTTTCAAGTTTTCACGGGGGAAACACAGAGCGGGGGGAGGGGAGAGGACGTGTGTGAGGAGACTGCACTGTACGGGCTGGAGATTTCACCTCACACCGGCTCAGGTGAGGAGGCCGAGCATGCAGGCGGCGGGAAGGGTGGTTGTATATGTATGTAATGTATGATTGGGGGGGGTGTATTAGCGGTGGGTGTATGTATGATGTGTGCATATGTATGGTGTATGTGTCATGTGTATGTGTGATGTGTGTATGATTGATGTGTGTATGATGTGGGGTGGGCAGTGGCAGGTGTATGTATGATGTGTGCATATGTATGGTTTATATTTATGGTGTGAGTATGTGTATATATGATGTGTGTATGGTGTCTGTGTATGTGTGATTTGTATTTGTAATGTATGATGGGGGGGGGGCAGCGGCGGGTGTATGTATTTTGTGTCTATGTATGATGTATGTATGTAATGTATGATATAGGGGGCAGTGCCCGGTGTATGTATATGTGTATGTATGATATGTGTATGCATTTATGTTTTGTACAGGGGCGGACTCATAAGTGCTGCCACCAGTTGTGCTATCTAATTTTTTTAATTTATTTTTAGTGGCTTCTGGCCACCCGCACTAAATTGCACCCCCAGAATCCTGCCCCCTTCATACTCCCACAGATGCACGCAAACGCGCCCGAACCAAAACTACAACTCCCAGCATGTTGCACCATAACCTAAACTGTAGAACTATAAAGTGCAACATGCTGGGAGTTGTAGTTTTGGTTCAGGTCAGCTGCAGAGCCATAGGCTGCATCAGGGCATGCTGGGTGTTGTAGTTACTAACTGTAATTCCCAGTATTCCTTGACACAGCCTATGGCTCTGCAGCTGACAAGAACCAAAACTACAACTCCCAGCATGTTACACAATAACCTTAACTGTACTACTATACAGTGCAACACCCACAGAACCATAGGCTGCATCAGGGCATGCTGGGTGTTGTAGTTATATAGTAACTAAATGCAACGTAATGACACATAAATTAGAGTAAATAAAATGCACCACACAAACTGAAGAAGCAGAACCCCCCCCCCCCCAGTAACACAGCGCTGTTCAGTGGTTTCCAATCAAAAGACTCCATGTATAAGTCCCTATGAAGACTGAAAAATAGTGATTAAAATATTTTAAAAAGTGCGTATATATGTGAATAAGCCCCTTTCCTAATAAAAGTTCTGATAATAAATTGTTCTGATAAAAACTACAGATCACGGCACATAAGATTACCCTCATACATCCCTGTATATGGAAAAATTTGAGTTATGGGGGTCAGATGGGTGGGGGCGCAATTTTCTGGGCTACAGCTCTCCCACCACTAATAGCCTGGTATGCTGTGATCACCGTGGCCGCTATTAAACCATTAAATCACTGCTGTTAAAGTTGACAGCAGTGTCTAAAGGGATCTTATATCCATCCCTGGTGGTCTAGGGGGGGGGGGGATTGTACTATTTTGGTTGAAATTATTTTATCTACCAGGACAAGTGGATTTTCTTGAGGGACAAGTAGATTGTGTTCCGCTTTAGTCCCTTGGACAAGTAGTTTTTTTTTTAATTTCCACACCCCTGGTGCTACAACCATGTAAGGGCGGAAGTGGTCCCCCAGCAGGCTTCAGTGATGTCATGCCTGCTGGGGAATGCCCACTTTCTCCTGCTGGGAGACTGCACTATGTGATCAAGAAGAAAGGTAAGATACACAGCTTTTTAAAGCTCTGAAATTTTTTTAAGGAGGGAAGGGGTGTTAGGAGTAGTTAGTGAACATTGCCTGAGTTAGTTTTGAAAAGTTTATTTGGTGACAGGTACTTTTTAACATTATATGATGTATTTCTGATTCAGAACACAGAGTCCAATCCGTAAACAGTTAACTCCCTGTTTTAATATTTTAGTACTTTTAGGGTAGGGTCCCTGTATTTTGCTGCATATTTAGCTGTTGACTATTTTTTTACCCATTAAAGTCAGCAGAAAATACGCTGCAAAATACGGCACACGGGACCCTACTCTAACGCAGGTCAGGGTTTCCTTTGGATAGGGGATAAGGTGTCTGATCGTGGGGGGCCTACAGCTGGGACCCCCCGTGATCTCCGTGCAGCACCCGCATTCTATGGGGGGCTGCTTCTCCACTCTCTGGAAGCTCTTTTTTTCCAGGACTGAAGATGTGACTCCCCCTCCCATAGACATGAATGCAGGGGGTGTGGCGTGATGTCGCGAGGGGGCGAGACGTTGCGTCACATCTCAATGGCGCCCCCTCCCATAGACATGAATGACGTGTGACGTCCCCTCCCATAGACATGAATGGAGGCAGGGTGGTGTGATGTCATGAGGGGCCTAGTGTTACGTCACGTCTCCATGACCCCCCCCCTCCCATAGACATGAATGACGTGTGACGCCCCCTCCCATAAACATGAATGATGTGTGACGCCTCCTCCCATAGATATGAATGACGTGTGACTCCCCCTCCCATAGACATGAATGACGTGTGACTCCCCCTCCCATAAACATGAATGACGTGTGACGTCCCCTCCCATAGACATGAATGGAGGCAGCGTCGTGTGATGTCATGAGGGGCCTAGTGTTACGTCACGTCTCCATGATCCCCCCCCCCCATAGACATGAATGACGTGTGACGTCCCCTCCCATAGACATGAATGACGTGTGACGTCCCCTCCCATAGACATGAATGACGTGTGACATCCCCTCCCATAGACATGAATGACGTGTGACGCCTCCTCCCATAGACATAAATGACATTTGACTCCCCCCCTCCCATAGACATGAATGACGTGTGACTCCCCCACCCATAGACACGAATGACGTATGACTCCCCCTCCCATAGACATGAATGACGTGTGACTCCCCCACCCATAGACAGGAATGACGTATGACTCCCCCTCCCATAGACATGAATGACATGTGACTACCCCTTCCATAGTCATGAATGACATGTGATTACCCCTCCCATAGAGATGAATGACGTATGACTCCCCCTCCCATAGACATGAATGACGTGTGACGCCTCCTCCCATAAACATGAATGACATTTGACTCCCCCTCCCATAGACATGAATGACGTGTGACTCCCCCTCCCATAGACATGAATGACGTGTGACTATCCCTCCCATAGACATGAATGGAGGGGGCTTGGCGTTACGTCATGTCTCCATTACCGGAAGCAAAGAGCTTTCCAAGACTGAAGACTGGGGTCCCAGTGGCGGGCCTACGGCGATCAGACATCATATCCTTTGGATAGGGGATAAGATGTTTATGGCCGGAATACCCTTTATGGTCTATTAACACGTACAGTATTCTGTGCACATTTAATGCGCAGGATTTTCTGCTGCAGATTTCAATGTAAACTGAATAACTGAACACAGCATCAGATCTGCGCAGAATACTGTACGTGTGAATAGATGCTTAATCTTCCAGATTGGAGATTTTAATGAATTCACATTGTAACATTTCTGGCAGCATGGTTATTATTTTTTTTCTTCTTTTTCAGGATACAGATTTTGTTTGTTTCGAGGACGGAAGTGATAACTTTGCTAGTTACGATGTTGATGAACTTTTAAACAAACAAAAAGGAAGCACAATGGGTAGTGAAACATCACCAGAGGGATCACCTTCTCCAGAGATGGAAACACCACCTGTGAAGGAATCTTCTCCAACTTCTGAATCCCCTTCAGAAGAAGAAACTGGTACAGAGGATGAAGCCACAAAAGACGAGCTTGAGGCACCACTAAATGATCCTTCTGCTTCAGAACCTGAAATTCCAAATTTAGATCAACCTGATCCAATATCAGAAACCACACTGGATGATCCTTCAGCTTCAGAATCTGAAGACCCCTCAACTTTGGAGCCTGAAAATGAGTTAGAAAGTGATTCTGAGTCTGATAACGTACAAGAAGAGCCACCTCCTTCAGATTCCGAGACGTCAAAAGGGCTTCCTTCTGCCTCAGAATCCCTAGACGTCCCCATACCTGAACACCAAGAAAAAGTTGAAGACCACCTAGAAAGCTCAGAAGACAAAACTGAGTTGAGCAAGAAGGCAGGTAAAGAACCAGCTGAAAGTGTGGTTTCCCCAGAAGATAAGAATGTACCTAGTCCCATTGTAAATATTCCCCCCAAAAATTCTCAGGAAGGCAGCATTGCACAAGATGCATTAAACACGAAAAGTGAATCCCAAGTGCCAGTTAGTGAACAAGCCAAAAATGACAGCATTTCTCAGGGAGAACCTAGTGAACCTGAAGAAGAAAACAAGAACTTTGAGTCCTATACCCTGCTGGACAAGGAAAAGATACCAAAATTGAGGACCAGAGTTGGCTCGACAGGCGATGCTGTTGTGTCTGATGACGTAGAAACTAGAAGAGTAACAATGAATGATGAATATCTTTATGAAGATGTGGATAGAGATGATAAACCCTATGAAGGAGACTTGGAAGAGGACCTCAGTGAAGAGTCCATTGAACCCCCTTTGCTATCTTTTGAAAACTCTGATGTGAAGAAAAAAAATGAAAAGAATAAGGACTTTGAATCCTATACCGATATAGACAAGGAAGTTATTTTAAAATTGAAGACCAAAGTTGGAACAACAGGCGATGCTGTTGTGACTGATGATGAAGAGACTAGAAGGGTTACATCTGATGATAAATATCTTGATGAAGATGAGGACAGAGGGGATGAACCCCATAAAGCAGAATATGAAGAGGAACCTAGTGAAGAGTCCACTGAACCTCCTTTGTTATCTTTCCAAGAATCTGATGTGAAGGAAAAAAAAGAAAAGTCTAAGGACTTTGACTCCTATTCCCTAATAGACAAGGATGTTATTCCAAAATTGAAAACCAAAATTGGCTCAACAGGCGATGCCATTGTGTCTGAGGATGAGGAGACTAAACGTGTTACTTTGCATGATAAATATCTTGATGAAGACGAGGATAGAAAGGATAAACCCGACGACGCTGAATTTGAAGAGGACTTTGATGAAGAGTCCATGAGCCCTCTTTTATTATCTTTCGAAAGATCTGATGTGGGGAAACAAGAAGTAGAGAATAAGGACTTTGAATCCTATACCCTTATAGATGAGGAAGTTATTCCGAAATTACAGACTAAAATTGGCTCAACAGGCGATGCTGTTGTATCTGATGATGAGGAGACCAGAAGAGTTACATTGGATGATAAATATCTTGATCAAAATGAGGATAGAAAGGATGAGCCCCCTGAAGCAGACCTTGAAAAGGGCGTTACTGAAGAGTCAATGGAACCCCCTTTGCTATCTTTTGAAGAATCTGATGTCAAGTTATTTGATCAGAAGATTTTTGAAAATGATTCTTCCTCTAGAACCCCGCTTGAAGCAAAAACAACACCTCCTGAAGAGGAGGTGAATGTCTCTGTAGGTCATGCAACACCGCTAAAGCAAGAAAAAAACATACTGACCTCATGGGGAGACACCATCTTTGCCATTGTCAGTGGTGGGGAACACACAAGGGACGTCACTGATGTTGATGACCCCGATTCTGAGGAAGAGGAAGATGAAGAACCAGTTGAAGACTTGGAAGAAGACAACAATGTGTATTTACTTGGTATGGAGAAAAACAGTGTTAGGCATGAAAACTCAGAGCCACCTTTCGATGATGACCTGTATATTTTAGAAGAAGAACTGGTAGAGGAGACCTTGTCTGCTGTTGAGGGTGAGCAAGCTTTGCAAACCGAACCAAAGATCAACATCACTTCTAACAGCTCATCTGAAAATGCAGTTAAAGTGTCCTCTGATGATAGAACTTCTCCCAATAGTGAAGGTGATGCAGAATCAATAACTGGAGAACAAGAAGTCCTACATCAATCTGGTAATGTAGATGTAAAAGTAGCAAGTGAATCCCCAGCCGAGAAAAAGGAAACTGAAAAAAACAATAATGGTTCAGAAGATATTCAACTAACATCTAAAGAGAAGGATGTATCTGCACAGGAGAAGGCCAAATTGGTGGAGGCTTCTGGGGCAACACTTTCCGAAACAGATGATAAAGAAACATTGGAAAATCCAAGCAAAGATCTTAAAGAAAACATAGAGAAAAAGATAGTGGACACAAACATTGACATTCTACATCAGGCAGCTTCAGAAGATAATGAAGAAAAGATTGAGAAGCTACGATTATCTGAGGAAACCAAGCTTGAAAAACCCCAAACCAGTGAGGATCAGGCTGGGGATGTAAAATCTGACTTGGGAAATCCCAAACCTACAAGTGATACGATCTTAGCTGAACCCCCAAAAGAAGGGGAAGATACACAGCAATCAATTTCTGTACCACAGGCTAAAGAGAATGAAGAGCAAACGTCAAATACAACAGAAGGGTCTACAGATAAGGATAATCCTGCTGGGAATCATTCAGGCAACTCAAACAAAGATGGTAATGGTTCACCCAAACAAGAAGGGGGTACAGGAAATTCTGAGCTTCCAGGAAATCTGACCAACCCAGACTCATTGAAGTCAGATAATTCTGATGTAGGACGAAAAGTAGATAATAAGCAACTGGACAATGCAGACGGTATCTTACCAGACGTCCAAGAAGAAGAGAACTCGGAGGTGTATGAAGAAGAGACTGATGATGAAGAGACTGATGAGGAAAATGAGGATGGATTGTTAGAAGATGAAAATGCTGTTAATGCTACACGATCTAGGCAACTGGAAACTGACAGTGGAAACAATGTAGCGACATCAGAGTCTAACATCACGATGTCTGGAGAAAAGAAAGAAAGCCCATCTGAAAATGAAGGAAACACACAAGCTTCCATTGTAGAAAACATTGAGGATAAAAACCATACAGTGTCTGAACCAAATGAGGAAATAATGGAGACAACAAAAGGTGAAGAAAAAACGGCCGACAATCTGAATAAGAACACGGCTGAAGAAACCCAACAGGAGACACCAGAAGATGAGGAAAAGAAGGAGGCTTCTTATCTTGAAAGTATTACCTCCCTTTCCATAATGAGGGAATATATAGATGAAGTCCGCATAGCGCAGTTCACAAAGTACCTCAACCTTGACAACGTCATGAGACTGGAAGCCATGTTTCACGACATGGACTCTGAGATGAAGCGCGCACGAAAGGATAATGTACGCCTGGATTATATCGACAAAGCCCTGGACCAGATCTTAGAAATATCTGAAAGCAATATACTTGACTTTGTTGAGAGCGTCTTAGAGTCAAGAGAGGCAAATGGCGATGAGATCCATGTAACCGAGAAGGAAATGGTTGATGAGGAGGCAGCTTTACTGGATGATGTCCAGGAGATTTCCTATAGGCTCCGACAGAAACATTCAAGTTTCAGTGACAGCTCTGTGCTTGTGCCAGGAGCTCAGGACCCAGATGTGGTGGAAAAAGAAGGTAAGAATAGTTGTCTTCTTGCTGACCACCATTCGGACTTGACAGAGAAAGGGGATTGTCCTCATGGTACACATCCCATTAAAGGGGTACTCCACTGGTCAGCGTTTGGAACATTTAGTTCTGAACGCTGTGTGTGCGGGAGTCGGCCACGCCCCCTGTAATGTCAGGTCACGCCCCCTCAATGCAAGTCTATGAGAGGGGGCGTGGCGGCCACCACGCCCACTCCCATAGACTTGCATTGAGGGGTCGTGACCTGATATCGCAAGTGGCGTGGTTGACTCCCGCGCACACAGCGTTCGGAACTAAATGTTCCAAAAGCTGGCCAGTGGACTACCCCTTTAAGGGGAAACCGTCAAAAAAACATGTGCTTTACTATAGTTTCAGTACAAGGTAAATCATAGGGTACCATGCTGGTCTTATAGCCGTCATTTATGGCCCAGTTTGATCATATGATGACGTGATATCATTCTTTGTATTTTTGACTATTAATTTTCTTTCTACAGACAAGACAGGAGTGGAAAATGTGAAAAAAGAGGACAGCCCAGAGTCTGAACAGAGCCCAGGGGAGACCACCACAGTACAAGACCCACAAGTGGATGAGACCTTAAAAACTAACAGTAAAGAGGAACCTACAATATCAGAGCCAAAAGTGGAGACCACCACAGTACAAGACCCACAAGTGGATGAGACCTTAAAAACCAACACTAAAGAGGAAACTTCAATATCTGAGCCCAAAGTGGAGACCACCACAGTACAAGACCCACAAGTGGATGAGACCTTAAAAACCAACACTAAAGAGGAAACTTCAATATCTGAGCCCAAAGTGGAGACCACCACAGTACAAGACCCACAAGTGGATGAGACCTTAAAAACTAGCACTAAAGAGGAACCTACAATATCAGAGCCGAAAGTGGAGGAGGCCACAGTACAACCACCAGAGAACCACAACAACGAACCAGAACTTGTCTCTCCCACTGAAGACCCGGTGGATTCAATCACACCTCAACCAGATGTAGACATATCTCATAGTGAGGAGAAACCTCAACCAGGTGAGAGGCCCACACAGTTATAGATTTCTACTAATCGTATATATGAGCCTCATCAGTCAGTATTATGTTGTAATAATTGTGTAGTTTTTTTTATTTTGTACAGTTTTCATTTCAAAGATAAATAAACATAGTATATACAAGAAGATATAAAGAAGATAAACTATACAAGCTGTACATGTATAATTATATACAGTATATACCCAGGTTATACCAGCATGGTCCATATCACTATATACAGTATGTATAACTTATACCAGCTGTACATATATATTATATACAGTATATACCCAGGTTATACCAGCATGGTCCATATCACTATATACAGGATATATAACTTATACCAGCTATACATATATATTATATATAGTATATACCAGGTTTTACCAGCATGGTCCATATCACTATATACAGGAGATATATAACTTATACCAGCTGTACATATATATTATATATAGTATATACCAGGTTATACCAGCATGGTCTGTATCTCTATATACAGGAGATATATAACTTATACCAGCTGTACATATATAACTTATACCAGCTGTGCATATAATATACCAGGTTATAGCAGCATGGTCCATATCAGTATATACAGAAGATATATAACTTATACCAGCTGTACATATATATTATATACAGTATATACCCGGGTTATACCAGCACGGTCCATATCACTATATACAGGAGATATATAACTTATACCAGCTGTACATATATAATTATATACAGTATATACCCGGGTTATACCAGCATGGTCCATATCAGTATATACAGGAGATATATAGGATGTTATACTCACCTGTCCCCGCCGCACCGGACTGTCACCGCTGCCCTGGATGTCGCCCTCCATCGCTGTCGCCGCGTCCCCGGGGTGTCCCCGCTGCTCCAGACCGTCTCTGCTGCCCTGGATCGTCGCTATTCATCGCCGTCATCACGTCGCTATGCACGCCGATCCGATTGGATGACGGGACGGCGTGTACAGCGATGTGATGACGCAAAGGAGAGCGCCGACGATGCAGGGTATCCCGAAGAGGATGGTCCGGAGCGCCGGTACAGACGAGTGACCCCCACCGGACCACACGGGGCACCTTAAACGGCTATCCGGTGGCAGCTGAAGCAGTCTGCGCTGCCGTATAGCCGTTTATGCGATGGCCCCGACATACAAAAGCATCGTATGTTGCTGCTGCCTCTGAGAGGCCATCGTATGTTGAAATGATCGTATGTCGGGGACATCGTAGGTCGGGGGGTCACTGTATAATTATATATAGTATATACCCAGGTTAACGCTTTCTTCTTTTTTTGCAGTCACCTCTGATGATGAAGCAGTAAATACAGAAGAGACAGAATTGCCCTCATTGTCCTCCGTGTTCTCTTCCATGGGCAGCGCTCTCCTTGCAACCAAGAAAAGTTTAGCCCCGGTTGCCAGCCTGGTAAGTCCTACACATAGGCCCTCATTCGCACCATCATAGAGTCCTCGTAGGTATCTGCACCATTTTAATACTTCTTTAAAACTAGCTGTGTTCCTAAAGCGCTGAAATTTAGGATACAGACGCCTTAGACTTGCTTCAGAAAAATGTTTATGCCCTGTTTGGGCTCACAGACCTCACAGATACTTTCTTCGACATTTTCAAGTGACATTCCCCTTTAAGGGTAGGATCACACGTAATGGATCCGCAGCATATTTTACACTGCGGATCCGCCAGTGACCCAACCCATTTTGTGCCTCCAGCTGTTGCCACCTCCTCTTCCAGCGACTCGCTCTCCCACTGGCCTGCTCGCAGCAACAATCCGCCGCTATGAGCAGCCACACAGGGGGCCTGCAAATCACGGAGTCCACTCAGACATCGTGGCTGCTCTGCGATGTCAGAGTGCACTCGGCGGCTCGCAGGCCCTCTGATTGGCTGCTCGTAACGGCGGATAACCGCTGCGAGCAGGCCAGGGGCGGGATGAGGCGGGGGAATGGTGGCAACAGCTGGAGGCACAAAATGGGTCAGATCCCCTGCGGATCCGCAGGGTAAAATACGCTGCGGATCCGTTACGTGTGACCCTACCCTAAAAGTTAAAACCGTAACGCACGTGTTGCAGATGTGGTGTTTATTGTAGACTGCCGTGTCTGGGTGAATTGCCATATTTGCAAAAAATGAAAGGAACAGCTGCAGCGCTGTGCTTCTCACACTGGGTGGAGCCCCATAGTTGTTGGTGGCATGCTGGGGGTTGTAGTTTTGCACTAGCTGGAGCAGTGTTCCCCAACCAGGGTGCCTCCAGCTGGTGCAAAACTACAACTCCCAGCATGCCCGGACAGCCGAAGGCTGTCCGGTCATGCTGGGAGTTGTAGTTTTGAAACAGCTGGAGGCACACTGGTTTGAAAACACTGGTCTAAAGGGATTTGCCTGGACTACAATATACAGATCTATTTCTGATCAGTAGGGGGTCTGACTTCCGGCATTCCTGTTAATCAGTTGACTGAAGGGGCAAGCATTCCTTTTGTTTTTATAGCGCCATACTTTTGGTAGTGTTATTGCCTGGTATTGCACCAGCTAAGTGAATGGGAGGGAACAACCAATAGTGGAGCCCATCTGATTGATAGGTCATTCATTTTGTAGTTCCGGAAAACTTTCTTAAGATAAACTAATGTGATAAATTGTTAGAATGTTGGCATGGACTGTGACCAGTGAGGAGGCCCATGTATGGCCATGTTCTGGCTATTGATGCTTCCAAGGATATTGTCTGTGTTGTCTTAGCAGGGCCTGACAAATTTATTATGAATCTAGTAGCCAGCAAAAAAAAGTTAGGAGCCAAGATGCCGCATGTCATGTAATGCAACGTTATGTGGCATAGAATGATCAGTCATAATTGTCCTCTCTCCCCTGTGTGTCACAGTCGTTAGTGTCCCCTCATCTCCCCCTGTGTTATAGTCATAATTGTCCTCTCTCCCCTGTGTGTCACAGTCATTAGTGTCCCCTCATCTCCCCCCTGTGTTATAGTCATAATTGTCCTCTCTCCCCTGTGTGTCACAGTCATTAGTGTCCCCTCATCTCCCCCTGTGTTATAGTCATAATTGTCCTCTCTCCCCTGTGTGTCACAGTCATTAGTGTCCCCTCATCTCCCCCCTGTTATAGTCATAATTGTCCTCTCTCCCCTGTGTGTCACAGTCATTAGTGTCCCCTCATCCTCCCCCCTGTTATAGTCATAAATGTTTTTTCCTTTCTCCCCTGTGTGTCACATTCATTAATGTTCCCTCATCTCCCCCTGTGTTATAGTCATAAGTGTTTTTTCCTCTTTCCCCTGTGTGTCACAGTCATTGCTGTCCCTTCTTTTACCTTCTGTGTGTCAGTTATCACTGTCCCTTCATCTCTCCCCTGCATGTCAGTCATCAATATCCTCCTCATCTCTCTCCTTCATGTCACAGTCATCAATGTCCTCCTCATCTCTCCCCTTCATGTCACAGTCATCAATGTCCTCCTCATCTCTCCCCTTCATGTCACAGTCATCAATGTCCTCCTCATCTCTCCCCTTCATGTCACAGTCATCAATGTCCTCCTCATCTCTCCCCTTCATGTCACAGTCATCAATGTCCTCCTCATCTCTCCCCTTCATGTCACAGTCATCAATGTCCTCCTCATCTCTCCCCTTCATGTCACAGTCATCAATGTCCTCCTCATCTCTCCCCTTCATGTCACAGTCATCAATGTCCTCATCTCTCCCCTTCATGTCACAGTCATCAATGTCCTCATCTCTCCCCTTCATGTCACAGTCATCAATGTCCTCCTCATCTCTCCCCTTCATGTCACAGTCATCAATGTCCTCATCTCTCCCCTTCATGTCACAGTCATCAATGTCCTCCTCATCTCTCCCCTTCATGTCACAGTCATCAATGTCCTCCTCATCTCTCCCCTTCATGTCACAGTCATCAATGTCCTCCTCATCTCTCCCTGTGTCAATCAGTACTGTCCCCTCATCTTCTCCCTGTGATTCAGTCTTTACTGTCCCCTCATCGTCCCCGTGTATCACAGACATTACTGTTCCCTGTATCTCCCTCCTGTGTGTCACAGTCATTCCCATCCCCTCATCTCCCCTGTGTGTCAGATTCATCACTTTCTTCTTATCTCCCCCCCTCCTTTAAAGGGGTACTCCACTAGAAAACATTTTTCTTTAAATCAACTGGTGACAGAAAGTTAAACGGATTTGTTAATTACTTCTATTTAAAAATCTTAATCTTTTTAGTACTTATCAGCTGCTGTATACTACAGAGGAAGTTCTTTTCTTTTTGAATTTCCTTTCTGTCTGACCACAGTGCTCTCTACTGACACCTCTGTCTGTGTTAGGAACTGTCCAGAGCAGGAGGGGTTTGCTATGGGGATTTGCTCCTAATCTGGACATTTCCTGTCATGGACAGAGGTGTCAGCAGAGAGCACTGTGGTCAGACAGAAAGGAAATTCAAAAAGAAAAGAACTTCCCCTGTAGTATACAGAAGCTGATAAATACTGGAAGGATTAAGATTTTTAAATAGAAATAATTTACAAATCTGTTTAACTTTCCGGCACCAGTTGATTTAAAGAAAAATGTTTTCCAGTAGAGTAACCCTTTGACTCCCCCCTGTGTGTCACAGTCATTACCGTCCCCTCAACTAACTGTTTTACTGACCTCTGTCTCCGTTCCCACGCTGATTCCCCCCCGTTCAGTCTCCGAGTATAGCAGCTGATGTCTTCGGTGTCACATGAATACCGCATTAAATCAGCAGCCTCTGATTTGTTGTGGCGTTCACCTCACACCCACCGTTTAACACCGGAGCGATGGCGGCAGACAGAGCGGAGGCGAGGGTAAGTAAAACAACAAACAATCCTTATTGGAAAGGATGTAGAAAAAAACACAACATTCTAAGTCGCCATAGCGACCTGGCATCTGGGATTTGTCTATCTCTGGTTTTGTCTAGTCCTATACATTCATGTCGACCGTCCATTAGGAGTGTTTTATGGTAAGAATTTCAGCAATAGTATTTAACGAATAGGCGCGGAATATTGGACCTATTGAGATTAAAGGTACACACTGTAATATTTACCCGGAGATCATATGACAGATATAATGGTTGTAATCTCCGTCCTGGAGGCTCGCTCGAGGCTTTCCGTGTCTTTCGTCGCACAGTCCCTGTAGTTCTGTGAAGACACACAAGGCAGCTCCACCTATTATACAGCGAGTCCTGGCAGAGATCTGTTGATGGTGTTTGATTAACGTAAATTAAGTTAATTTGCGGTTTCGGTGAACAGGAAAGTAAATAATGGCTTAATAATCCTTGGGTTGTCTGCTGGGTAAACATTGGGCCTCACAGTCCAAGACGCTGGTCTCCAGCTGTTGCAAAACTACAACTCCCAGCAGACAACTTGCTGGGAGTTGTAGTTTTGCAACAGCCAGAAAGCGAAAGGTTGAAGACCACTGTTATAAAACAACCGTAATTGTAACGCTGTTAATGATCTGACCATGAGCACTTGAATGCACTCGATGGCTTCCATTGGGGGAAACTAAATTAGGGTGGGTTCACATCACGGTTTGTCCCCACGGTTTCCGTGTACAGTTTTATATTTGAAACCGTATGCAACCGGATCGGAAACCATATCCATAAACAATGCATTGGAAACCATATTCAATCTGATGCATCCAGTTTCGTGCGGTTGGTTTGTAATACGTTCCCCCCCCCCCCCCCCCCCCCCCGCGTACTCAAAACTGTGTTCTACCACGGTTTTTGGTCTAGGTGAAAAACCATATTTTAACTGTATACGGTTGTTTTAACATGGAAGTCAATGAGAACCGTAGTGAACGGTATGTGTCTACGGTTCATTCTGGTTTTCCCTATATGGTGTTAAACTTTGCACTATGGATCGTCCGATATCGTTTTTTTAGGGCCGATACCGATAATGGGTGGAGGTTAGGGCCGATAGCCGATAACTTATACCGATATTCCGGTATAAGTTATCGGCTATTTATCCCCCCGCGACACCGCTGCAGATCATTGATTTAAAGAGGGCGCTTTAAATCAATGCACTGCAGTGGCTTTTGTGGTGCCATAGGCCGCCGCCGCTGCCACCACCCGCTTCTCTCCCCCTGCCTGTCCGGGGGTCCTGAGACCTATCACCGCCACCGCTCCCCCTGCCGCACCGCGCCTAAGGGTGCCTCCAGCTGTTGCAAAACTACTACTCCCAGCATGCCCGGACAGCCGTTGGCTGTTCGGGCATGCTGGGAGTTGTAGTTTTACAACAGCTGGAGGGCCTCAACAGCTGGAGGGCCTACTGTAGGTATAGTATATTATACAGACCCCCGTCCATCCCAGAACCCTGACTCCCCTTCCCAGTTGCTGCAGGGACCGTCCGGGGAGGGTGGTCCGGGCCATCCATCCTTCCTGTAGTGTCCGGCGGCATTCCGGGTGGAGGGTGAACCGGTCCGGGCTGTCCTTCTTCTCCGGGGGTCATCTTCTCCACTCCGGGCAGGCTCCGGCCTAGTAACGCTGCATAGACGCCGCTGCGCAGCGACGCACCTGACGTCACGGCGTAGCGGTGTCTATGCAGCGTACTAGGCCGGAGCCTGCCCGGAGTGGAGAAGAGGACCCCCGGAGAAGGACGACAGCCCAGACCGGTTAACCCTCCACCCGGAATGCCGCCGGACACTAAAGGAAGGATGGATGGCCCGGACCACCCCCATTACGGGTAAGTTAAATTTTTTTTTATTGACTCTGAGGGTGGGGGAGGGGCCCGACCGGTATAGCGGTATGGGCAAAAATCCATACCGTGGGAGAAAATAAAAACGGTATCCGGTTCATACCGGTATACCGCCCAGCACTACGATGGGGGGGTGCAACGCGGTTCTGGTGCGGGGGGCGGGGCATTATCGGCTTATCGGCAAGGTAATTGCCGATACCGATAATGCCCAAAATCGTGATTATCGGCCGATAATATCGGCCATACCGATAATCGGTCGATCCCTACTTTGCACATGCACATTGTGATTCCAAAGTCACACCCACCGATCAGCTGAAACTTTATCTAAAAAAAGAAAAAAAATCTTTAAACCGGATTTGATGTAATTCTTAAAGGGGTACTCCGGCACTAAGACATCTTATCCCCTATCCAAAGGATAGGGGATAAGATGCCCGATCGCGGGGGTCCCCTGTCACGCCCCCTCCCATAGGCTGCTTGCATTGAGGGGGCGGAGCGTGACGTCACACGGGGGCAAAGCCGTGACGTCACAATACTCCGGCCCCCGCGATCGGCAGTCATCAGACCCGGAGCGAACATGCTCCGGGGGCTGATGGTAATGGGGTGCTGTGTGAAAGATCACTGGGGTCCCCAAAGGATAGGGGATAAGATGTCTTAGTGCAGGAGTACCCCTTTAAAAACCGCATGCACCCGGACAAAAAAATTTCAAACTGTATACGGGTTCTTTTTTTGCACGCGGTTGCATACAGTTTGGTCTGGTTTTAAGGAATACGGTTTTGAAAAAAAAAATCTGATAGAAAACCGCGGGGACAAATCGTGGTGTGAACCCACCCTTAGAAAAATGCGCCAAAATTAAGTGAAAATGGTGCTGAAAACGTTGCTATATAACTTGCGCAAAATGTGTGTGTAGTTGCCATTGATAGTTGTGAAGGAATTGAGAAAATTGCTCAATTTTTCCACATATGTTTCATGTCTGTGCGTCAACCATGAGGTGCAGCGGAGAAAAAGGGCAGATTTACAACTTTTTTGGCATAATTCATTGAAAAATATAAAGTTATGACTAAACGCCGTCACTGCGCTACCTTTGTTAAAAAAAAAAAAAAAGATGATAATTGGGCCCCAGACTGCATCCGGCTCACCACGTCTTTCTGATAAGTAAAGTGACATAAACGGTGATGACGCTCCCATTTACGCCTTCGATGGGGGCGTTGTGACTTGAGCAAAACAAAAAAGGAGCTGTTGCCCATAGCAACCGATCGGCTGTACGTAAAAGCGCCATGTTATGCAACAGGGATGTTTATGCCTTTTACTGATATAGCATTTGCGGTATTGAGGGAGAGTTTTAGGCGCAATTTGTGCCACTTTTTTATTTTTTTAAAGTGTAACATGTTGTGACCTGTGCAAAACAAAATCTGAGCAGTTGCCCATAGCAACTAGATTGCTGCTTTCATTTTCCAAAGTATCCAGACTGATTGGTTGCTATAGACATGTACTTTGGTTGCTATGGGCAAGTGAGCGAAGTAGTTGCTTATAGCAACCAATCAGATTCCACCTTAAAAAAATATATAAGGTGGAATTTGATTGGTTCCTACAGGCGATCGTCTTTCTTGCCCATAACAACCAATGGCAGAACAGCTTTTCATGTTACATTACAACTTCCTGGCCTATAACGACCAATCAGATTCCATTTTTTTTTTCTCCATTTTTCATATTCTACTCTGGTTGCTATGGGTATCTGCCCTTTTCTTTCTTGCCCATAGCAACCAATCACAGAGCTGCTTTCAGTTCACATTCTGGCCTTGAAAAAATGAAAGCTGCGCTGTAATTGGTCGCAATCGGCAACAATGACCATAATTTTAAAAATTCTGCTCCAGTGAGTGCTGGGAGATGAAGGCATATGGCTGACACTGCATGTAGACCAGTGGTCTCCAAACTGTAGACCTCCAGGTGTTGCAAAACTACAACTCCCAGCATGCCCAGATAGACAATGGCTGATTTCAATGGGATTCTGCTGCATGGTGCACACTGCTGAATTTCCGCGGCAGATGTTTCTGCCGCAGAAATCCCTATTCCAGCATCTTGTCTATTCTTTCTGCAGATTCTGCTCGAAAAAGCATTGCCGTCTATGGGATGGCGCATTTCCGAGTAGTCCTAGCAGATTGTGCAAATGTGTGGAATGTCCTTCTGTGTTTTCTGGGTGGACGTTCCGCACATTTCCGGCCCTGTGAACCCAGCCATAAGGTAACCATTTCAATGCTGGAGTGTAACTTTCATCTATACTTTCTAGAACAGTTTTTTTTTTATATATGTAAATTAATATTCTGTTTTTACCATTCTATGGCTCTCCAGCTGTTGCAAAACTACAACTCCCATCATGCCCGGATAGCCAGAGGCTGTCCGGGCATGATGGGAATTGTAGTTTTGCGACAGCTGGCTTTCAAGCCATGATGGGAGTTGTAGTTTGGCAACAGTTGGCTGACAGGGCATGCTGGGAGTTGTAGTTTTGCAACAGCTGGCTTTCAGGCCATGATGGGAGTTGTAGTTTGGCAACAGCTGGCTGTCGGGGCATGCTGGGAATTGTAGTTTTGCAAGAGCTGGCTGTCAGGACATAATGGGAGTTTTACTTTTGCAACAGCTGGCTTCCAGGCCATGATGGGAGTTGTAGTTTTGCAACATCTAGTTTTCAGGCCATGATGGGAGTTGTAGTTTTGCAAGAGCTGGCTGTCAGGAGTCAGGACATGATGGGAGTTGTAGTTTTGCAACAGCTGGGTGTTAGGGCATGCTGGGAATTGTAGTTTTGCAACAGTTGGCTGTCATGCTGGGAGTTGTAGTTTGTAGTAGTTTTTAAACCGTTAGCTGTCCTGGTATGCTGGATGCCACAGGTCGGGGAGCAATGTTCTCTTTAGTTTCCTACATATTGGGGCAGATTCATTAAGACCTGTGCTGAGGAGAAGTCAACCGGTTGCCCATAGCAACTAATCACATCGCTTCTTTTATTTCTCAGAGGCCTTTTCAAAAATGAAAGTAGCGATCTGATTGGTTGCTATGGACAACTGGTTGACTTCTATGCACAAGTTTTGATGAGTCTCCCCCATTATCCTTTATTTTATAAGGCTGGAAGGGTCTGTGCAGGTGTCAGGAGTTTTAGCACGTGATTCTGAGCAAAACAGGTCAGCTGATCCTGACATAAAACTACAATATCCGACATGCACTGCGGGCCGCGTCAGCTCCGACCATAGAGAGAGAATTGTGTAGATATAGAAGGGCTCCTGTCGTGTTCGGGCGCCGACGGTGTTAATGATCCGGACTGTAGGCTGATAACGGTCACCTGTGGCCACGCCTACTTCCGGGTTGTCGCCACCTATTGACGTCACCGTATCCGGGTCCTGCCGGGAGCCTCAGTGGTGACGTGTTGTTATGACAGGAGGCGAAGTTCAGAGCAGCTGAGGCAGGTGAGACGGCAATGTGTGTAATATACAGGGAGAGTGTGCAGTATATACAGTGTGTTATATACAGAGAGAGTGCAGTATATACAGTGTGTTATATACAGAGAGAGTGCAGTATATACAGTGTGTTATATACAGAGAGTGTGCAGTATATACAGTGTGTTATACAGGGAGAGTGTGCAGTATATACAGTGTGTTATATATAGAGAGTGCAGTATATACAGTGTGTTATATACAGGGAGAGTGTGCAGTATATACAGTGTGTTATATATAGAGAGAGTGCAGTATATACAGTGCGTTATATACAGGGAGAGTGTGCAGTATATACAGTGTGTTATATATAGAGAGAGTGCAGTATATACAGTGTGTTATATACAGGGAGAGTGCAGTATATACAGTGTGTTATATATAGAGAGAGTGCAGTATATACAGTGCGTTATATACAGGGAGAGTGTGCAGTATATACAGTGTGTTATATACAGAGAGAGTGCAGTATATACAGTGTGTTCTACAAGGAGAGTGTGCAGTATATACAGTGTGTTATATACAGGGAGAGTGCAGTATATACAGTGTGTTATATATAGAGAGAGTGCAGTATATACAGTGCGTTATATACAGGGAGAGTGCAGTATATACAGTGTGTTATATATAGAGAGAGTGCAGTATATACAGTGCGTTATATACAGGGAGAGTGTGCAGTATATACAGTGTGTTATATACAGAGAGAGTGCAGTATATACAGTGTGTTCTACAAGGAGAGTGTGCAGTATATACAGTGTGTTATACAGGAAGAGTGTGCAGTATATACAGTGTGTTATATATAGAGAGAGTGCAGTATATACAGTGTGTTATATACAGTGAGTGTGCATTATATACAGGGAGAGTGTGCAGTATATACAGTGTGTTATACAGGGAGAGTGCAGTATATACAGTGTGTTATACAGGGAGAGTGTGCAGTATATACAGTGTGTTATACAGGGAGAGTGTGCAGTATATACAGTGTGTTATACAAGGAGAGTGTGCAGTATATACAGTGTGTTATACAAGGAGAGTGTGCAGTATATACAGTGTGTTATACAAGGAGAGTGTGCAGTATATACAGTGTGTTATACAAGGAGAGTGTGCAGTATATACAGTGTGTTATACAAGGAGAGTGTGCAGTATATACAGTGTGTTATACAAGGAGAGTGTGCAGTATATACAGTGTGTTATACAAGGAGAGTGTGCAGTATATACAGTGTGTTATACAAGGAGAGTGTGCAGTATATACAGTGTGTTATACAAGGAGAGTGTGCAGTATATACAGTGTGTTATATATAGAGAGAGTGCAGTATATACAGTGTGTTATATACAGTGAGTGTGCATTATTTACAGGGAGAGTGTGCAGTATATACAGTGTGTTATACAAAGAGAGTGCAGTATATACAGTGTGCAGTATATACAGTGTGTTATATACAGTGAGTGTGCAGTATATACAGTGTGTTATACAAGGAGAGTGTGCAGTATATACAGTGTTTTATATACTGTGTTATATACAGGGAGA